>NC_092342.1:227709772-228025454 GCF_046630445.1 Rutidosis leptorrhynchoides | reverse complement strand
ATATAATATTTAGTTTTTCAAAACTAATAATAGTTCAAAAGTTTATTTTAAATTCGTTTAGAAAATCTTATAACACGTAACGTTTATACTTTAAGCTTAATTTGATATAATTCATTTATGCGCCAACGTTTAGTTTAATTTCCTTAAACTTTCTAAATAATATATCTTAATATCGATCAAATCAAATAACAAGTGTTGCTATCGTTTACATAAATAATTTGTAATCAGATATGTATTTAATATACATAAACACGTTTTAAATACACGTTGCAAGTTATTTAAATATATCTTAACAATTAATATTCAACTTACGTTATCTAACAAAGACATTTTAATAACCAAGTTATATTACATTGGAAAACATTTTCGCACGTTTGTAAATAGATCAATCAAGTAATATGAAATTCAATTCTCCACTAACATTTGTCTGACACTAGATAAGTGATACTTTGTTTTCATTTGAAAATCACTTTATCATTTATTCCGAATACCGTTAAAAACAAACGATTTCTCAAATCAACGTGGACTTCATAACAGAGACTCGTAATCATAATTCAATGTATCTGATAATTCAATCATATGATATTATCTTTTAATTTCGTCAATAACTATATTAACTTATATTGAAACAAAATACGTTCATGTAAAGTATTATATGTCTAATACTTTGTTAACGTTTTCAACTAATAAGTATATATTATATATACATATCAATATACACATAAATGTTCGTGAATCGTTGAGCATAGTCAAAGGGTAATTGATTACATGAATATAGATTTCAAAACTTTCGAGACTCAACATTACAGATTTTGCTTATCGTGTCGGAAACATATAAAGATTAAAGTTTAAATTTGATCGGAAATTTTCAATTCTCCACTAACATTTGTCTGATACTAGATAAGTGATACTTTGTTTTCATTTGAAAATCACTTTATCATTTATTCCGAATACCGTTAAAAACAAACGATTTCTCAAATCAACGTGGACCTCATAACAGAGACTCGTAATCATAATTCAATGTATCTGATAATTCAATCATATGATATTATCTTTTAATTTCGTCAATAACTATATTAACTTATATTGAAACAAAATACGTTCATGTAAAGTATTATATGTCTAATACTTTTGTTAACGTTTTCAACTAATAAGTATATATTATATATACATATCAATATACACATAAATGTTCGTGAATTGTTGAGCATAGTCAAAGGGTAATTGATTACATGAATATAGATTTCAAAACTTTCGAGACTCAACATTACAGATTTTGCTTATCGTGTCGGAAACATATAAAGATTAAAGTTTAAATTTGATCGAAAATTTCCGGGTCATCACAGTACCTACCCGTTAAAGAAATTTCGTCCCGAAATTTGATCGAGGTCGTCATGCTAACTATAAAAATGTCTTCATGACGAATATGAGTCGATGAATAGAGTTTTATCATCATTGAGTAATATAGATAAAATAATTTGATTACGTGAAGAGTATAAGGGAAGCTATCGCAGGAGAGTGAAATGAGTAACTGTATATTCGTTTTAAACGATGACGTAGTTATGATTTGTTTCCAGATTTCATGGAATTTAAAGAAAATCTTTGCGATAAGATTTGGTTCTTCGGTAATTAAGGAAATTTGGATCTTCTTTGTTTAAATGCAATAATTTGTTGCGATCGCTCTGTCGGATATTTTACTATAAATCCATCCCCTTTGTTTCCTTATTTTCACAACTCACAACTTTTATTCTTTCTCCTCAATTCATACTTTAAAACATTCGTCAATATGCTCCATCCCGTTTTGATTCTTGATATACTCTTAACTTTCATATCTATCATTCTTCTTTTCCATCTACCGCCGGAAGAATCTATTCACTTATAATATACTCTGGGTTTTATAGTGTTCTTAGTTCTCCCGTGTCTTTATATTGCTATATGCATCGATATATACGGTTTATAAATTCTGGGTGGTTGTTGGGTTTTATATCTTTTCTTATATTTCGATGTCCCTACTTCTGTCTCCCCTAATCATTGTCATCCATTGTTAATGCTCTCTCCTATTTGTTGCGATTTATACCCCAATTTCTATTTCAGAGTTTTGTCCTTTCGTTTCTTCTTCTTGTGATTAAGCACCGCTTGTAATGGTCCAGAATTTGCAGATATGAATTTCGGAATGAATATTGTTAATGTTCTAAGAAGAAAATCGTAATGATACGATCTTAATTTGATAAATTACCAGAATATCCGGAAAGATAGAACTATCAAGAAGATATGTTCTTAATATGTTTAGAGATTGGGTAGAATGTAAGAGTCGTGTAAATGGCACATGATGACGATATGTTCTGTGAATTATCACGTTCCATTAGAAACTCAGCATGACTTACTGTAATATAATCACGTTGATCAAATGTCATTATATTATACTAACTCATGCTTCAGTTCCCAACACTACTTCAAAATCATTTATATTTTCTACTCGAAGGTTTTAGAATTTAGAAACTAAAATAGTTTCTTTTATGATGTAACACAGATAACACGAAGAGATAACCAATTTCGGATAAGAAGAGTTTTGAAAATATCCTTAGAAATATCAAAGATATTTATGATGATATTTTCAGAATTTCTAAGATCAAAGGTTGATGAAGAAAGATTTTCCACAAGATTTAATATGAGTATAGAGCAAGGTTTTCTCTAAAGATTTCATTGGATACAGAATTATTTGGGTTCTTTGAATATAGGGTTTGGTCCTTGTATTTGTCCTTGGCCTCCTTCATGGTTAGTTCAATCCGTTTTCCAGTTCCAACTTTTCTGAGCTTTTCCAACATGCTATTCTTTATTATCAAACTTCTGGCTGTTAAGATCGTTTACAGTTTTTACTGCTTCATTCAGCTTTTTCAACATTTCGAGTATTGATTCGTAGACTGGGTGCTTTTCATAATTTCAGAATGGAAGGTCATAATTCTAAGAGATAAAGGTTATATGTATACCTATAACTGTTATTGTAGAATTGTTACGGGATTCAAAATATTGATTGCTGATTCCCGGTAATTGGTATGACAATACTCGTTACAAGATGCAGACGAATATATGATAAGGTTTTAATGAACAGATATAATAGTTCTTTGAAGGGACTTAAGACAACGTGTAATGAAGTTGCTGGTAAGTTTACTGCTAATGTGGCGGAATATAAAAGGTTCCCCAACAACGATGGCGAAAGGCATGTTTATATATCAAGGCTATAATAAGGCTAATCCGAATGAAAGTCGAAGTTGACTTGCTGGAGCTGTGACAAAATTTGCTAATTGGGAAAGAGATTGCAAAGTTATTTTTGGCAATAACAACGTTAAAGGAATTAGCACAGCTACGTGTTAAATGTTTACTCAGTTTTCGAGAGTTTTCAGGTGCATAACTATACGCATCAATCTTTTCTTTCGTAGACGAAGTGCGGTTGGTTCATCCTCTCAATTGAGGTGTTTTCAAGAAATATGAAATGTTTGAACGCAGATTGGAATCGTCAAGATACAAATGAGGTTTAAGATGAAATCAAGTGGCAACTTGAAGAATTTTTTAATTTCATAGGTTATAATCAATATTTTAATTCATTTTAATTGTCCAATGTTTTTAGTCCACAGTCGATAGTCCACAGTTAACAATCCACTGATTCATATATAGTTTAATATATAATATTCGAATTAATTAATACGTATCGTGACCCGTATTCGTCTCAGACTCGATCACAACTCAAAGTATATATATATATATATATAGATGGGTCGATATGATATGTCAAAACATTGTATACGTGTCCCGATATTTAAAATGCGTAAATAACAGAATGACGATAAATAAAGTGCGTAAAATAAATAACAGAAATTAAATGACGATAAATAAAATTGCGAGAATGTAAATTGCGATAATTAAATTGCGATAAATAAAATGTAACCAGTTAGCTAGGAACAGTTAGCTAGGATCTTGTTAGCGTGATTTCTTAACAAAATTTCATATTGTTAATTAGTCTGTTTCTAATCAATTTTTATTGTGTCCATTATTTCTTCATTATGCCACTTGTTGGATTATGATAAATCAAAATCCAAATATGAAATTGGATGAATGTGGTTATTCTGTGGTGAACGGATTTGTATATCGGTGGACGTAAGTAGGATAGTAAACGACTGTTGAATTAGATTCGAAGAATGTACAGTGTAACTTATTAATGTGAAATCTAAATATTTCTCGGGTATTACCTACCTGTTAAAATATTTTCACCATTAACAGTTTGTACACAAGAAATTTTTTTTTTTAATTACAATCTTTATGAAAATATATATACATATATATCTTCTTCAGATGTAATCATGGAATTAATGAGTCAATATGATATTAAACTCATTTGATTTACCGTTGGAACAAGAATGTATAATCTCTAAAACATTAGAGATTACATAATCGCCATGTCGAACGAAGATAAATGTTGTAGAACGATACGTAGAACGATAATTATACTCAAGGTATAGAATGAGACGTCGAGGCATGGGTTGTTGATGGCACTGGTGTTGTTATTGATGGTACTGTTGGTGCCGGTGATGTTGTTGAAGCTGGTAATTTTTGCACCATATTCTCCAGATTGATTACTCGAGTGCGAAGTTCATTGACTTCTTCTATTATTCCGGGATGATTGTCGGTCGGTACGAGCGGATGAATAAGGTTTAGAATTTTAGATAGAATACAATCATGGTGAGATATTTGGGAAATGGGGGTGAAAATGGTGTTTCAGACTGGTTCGCCGGTAAGTGCTTCAGGTTCATTGCCAAGAGGTAAATTCGGTTGGTGGGTGGAAAGGATCACCTTCCTCTCGTCTCCATCGGTTAAGTCGACTACGAACCCATCAGATGAATTGGGGATGATTGATTGGTTGATTCATTCTGGTGACGTTGCCTCCAGAGCTTAGGTGAACATCCGTGTCGGAATAGCTGTCGGAATAACTATCGGATTAGCTATCGAAGTCTGAGGGACTCGAACTGGTTGAGGGATTCATCTCGTACGATCAGATGAAGTATTTTTGATAAGAAACAGATTATAGGATGTAGATTAGTACCCTGCAATACATAATTCACATATGCGTATACAATACTAAAATCCCATATGTTACGAAGGAATCTACGGAAGTTGTCAGACAAAGTCTACAGTACAAGATATGCTAAGATATGAATTAGCAGATACGCTAAGATACGAATTTTGTCTATACACTATTCATGCAATCATTGCAGTAAGATGTGTCTAGACTAAGAATGATAAGCAGGTAATTTCCTAAGGATGATAAATAGATGATTTTCGACAAAAAATGATAAGCAAAACTTTTGACATGCAGACACGGTCGAAGTCCAGACTCACTATTGCATCCTAACAAATATCAGTTAGACTCACTAATGCAAGACCTGGTTCGCTAAGACCACCGCTCTGATACCAACTCTAAAGACCCGTCCTAATCTACAAGGACGAATACATTACATTTGGTTACATTGCGAGGTACTAGACCTCTATATGATACATTTTACAAACATTGCATTCGTTTTTGAAAAGACAATCTTTCATTACATCGAAAGTTGACGACATGCATACCATTTTATAATATATCTAAATATAATTGACTTAATAATAATCTTGATGAACTCAACGACTCGAATGCAACGTCTTTTGAAATATGTCCTGAATGACTCCAAGTAATGTCTCTAAAATGAGCAAGTGCACAGCGGAAGATTTCTTTCATACCTGAGAATAAACATGCTTTAAAGTGTCAACCAAAAGGTTGGTGAGTTCATTAGTTTAACATAAATAATCCTTTCCTAATTTTAATAGACCACAAGATTTCATACTTCCATTTCTCATAATCATACGTCCCATGCATAGAGACAAAAATATCATTCATATGGATTGAATACCTGGTAACCGACATTCACAATATGTATATAAGAATATCCCCATCATTCCGGGATCCTCCTTCGGACATGATATAAATTTCGAAGTACTAAAGCATCCGGTACTTTGGATGGGGCTTGTTGGGCCCGATAGATCTATCTTTAGGATTCGCGTCAACTAGGGTTTCTGTTCCCTAATTCTTAAATTACCAGACTAAAAGGGGCATATTCGGTTTACTAATCCAACCATAGAATGTAGTTTCGATCACTTGTGTCTATTTCGTAAAGCATTTATAAAAGCAGCGCATGTATTCTCAGTCCCAAAAATATATATTGCAAAAGAATTTAAAAAGGGAGTAAATGAAACTCACGCATATAATTATTGTAAAACAGTTAATAAAGCATTTGCATGTATTCTCAGGCCAAAAATGTAAAGAGTAAAAAGGGCGAATGAAACTCACTATAATGTATTTTGTAGTAAAAATACATATGACGACATTGAACAATGCAGGGTTGGCCTCGGATTCACGAACCTATATCAAGTATTAACACATTATAGTATAAATCAATTAAGTTTATATATTTGTTATGTATTAATTATTCTTATAATATATTATGATACTTATTTGATATTTAATTAATGTTATATCAATAATATTAGTTGAAACATAATTTTTATGTAATATTAGTATATTTTATGTTATAATATATTTACATATATATCTTTTGTTTTGCAAAATTAATAATCGTAGAAATACCTGACTAAGGGTAATAATAATAATACTAATAGTATGATACTAGTAATAATAATGATAATAATGATTATCATACTTATATGGTAATAATAATATTTATAATACTAATAATAAGAATCATAATAACAATACTATTAAATGATCATAAATTCTTATTTTAGTAATAATAATAGTAATAATTATATTACTACTAATAATAACAATAATAATAATAATATTAATTTTAGAAATGAGAACTACCTTCAAAGAGCTTTTCTAAAAAAAACTGCCCCAAACAGGGCTCGAACTCGAGACCTCTCGCCCACCCGCAAACACCCTTAACCATTCTGCCATCCATGTTTTTCTGACTGCAACCCAAACATATATATCTAGTATTTCTTTCATCTTAGTTCATCATCTTCTTCACCAAGTTTAAAATCAAACGGGAGCAAAAACTCAACAACAATTGAACGGGTTTTCATTTATGACTTGTAAACAACATGAAACAAAAAAAAATGTGTTCATGATATAAAAAAAATGAGAAAAAAAAACACAAAAAATGCTACTGCTTGCTCGTAGATAGAAAAAAAAAAAATTTTGTTTTCAATTTTGAGTTCGTTTTGGACAATCTTTACAACATGAAACATGTTTCAAATCATTCCTAAAATCTATCAAAATCATCAATTTAACTTAAAACATCAAAACAAGCTCTAATTTATCCAAGAACAAAACAGTTGACTTTTGACAATTTAACTTTGACTCGCAAATTCGAATTCGTTATTAAGAATTGGAACTTGAGATTTTGCAGGAAGTTTAAGTAAATGATTCCTAACAACTCTGCATTTTTAGTTTTTGAAATTTGTTTCGAATTTACGTTAGTGTATATTACTGTGAAGAACTCAAGAACTCAAAAATTGATTTTTAGATTAAGAGTGTTATAGGTTATGATTACAACATGAATTGTGTTGCAAATCATTCCTATAATCTTTATGGATCATCAAATTAACTGAAGATATCAAAACAAACTCGAATTTGATTCAAGAACACTTAGTTGACTTTTAAAACCAAAACTTTGACTCCAAAATTAGAGAATAATAGAAAGAATTGAGGATTGAAAACTTACAGATAGTTTAGATAGATGATTCCTAACAAGACTGTATTATTACATTTTGAAAATTCATTCAAAATCAAAATATGATGAAAAAGATAAATGTACAGAGTGTGGAGCTTATTTTCTGGGTTTTTCAGTTTTATTCAATCACTGAATGCAATAGACAATATATAGCAAAGGATTTCTGTTTTGAATTGTGATTGAAGCAGACTCATAGCAAACTCCGACAGATACAAAAATCATATATAGTAGGGATGTGGATGTGAAACTGAATGGTACTTGTTCTTGATTCTTTTTTTTTTTATAATTAAATTAATATTAATAATTGATAATATATTAATAATAATAATTATTATATAAGTACTAATGATACAAAATTCATAAAAATGATAATAATAATACTATTAGTGTTAATAATAATAAATTGTATTAGTTTCTAATAATTTGTACGTTGTCACCCGTCTTACGTCTCGGTTCCGGTTTCTCGAACGCATTTTCGTATGCTTAGAAAACTGATACCTTACATTTCGCGAATTGTACCTTTATTAATAATTAGACTTAAATTAATGGAAAACTAACCCACTCAAAGTGTAACTTAATCTTTTGAGTGTTTTGATTATTTACTTCTATAAATCATAGTCTCGTTATTTATCAAAGCATATTTAATAATATTAAATCAAAACGTTTTATGACTAATTTGATATTATTATTCATCACTTTGTAAAATAAAAATATATTTTCATTTAAAATATAAACTTGTACATACCGTATATAATGGAAATATTAATGTAATAATATAATATTTAGTTTTTCAAAACTAATAATAGTTCAAAAGTTTATTTTAAATTCGTTTAGAAAATCTTATAACACGTAACGTTTATACTTTAAGCTTAATTTGATATAATTTATTTATGCGCCAACGTTTAGTTTAATTTCCTTAAACTTTCTAAATAATATATCTTAATATCGATCAAATCAAATAACAAGTGTTGCTATCGTTTACATAAATAATTTGTAATCAGATATGTATTTAATATACATAAACACGTTTTAAATACACGTTGCAAGTTATTTAAATATATCTTAACAATTAATATTCAACTTACGTTATCTAACAAAGACATTTTAATAACCAAGTTATATTACATTGGAAAACGTTTTCACACGTTTGTAAATAGATCAATCAAGTAATATGAAATTCAATTCTCCACTAACATTTGTCTGACACTAGATAAGTGATACTCTGTTTTCATTTGAAAATCACTTTATCATTTATTCCGAATACCGTTAAAAACAAACGATTTCTCAAATCAACGTGGACCTCATAACAGAGACTCGTAATCATAATTCAATGTATCTGATAATTCAATCATATGATATTATCTTTTAATTTCGTCAATAACTATATTAACTTATATTGAAACAAAATACGTTCATGTAAAGTATTATATGTCTAATACTTTGTTAACGTTTTCAACTAATAAGTATATATTATATATACATATCAATATACACATAAATGTTCGTGAATCGTTGAGCATAGTCAAAGGGTAATTGATTACATGAATATAGATTTCAAAACTTTCGAGACTCAACATTACAGATTTTGCTTATCGTGTCGGAAACATATAAAGATTAAAGTTTAAATTTGATCGGAAATTTTCAATTCTCCACTAACATTTGTCTGACACTAGATAAGTGATACTTTGTTTTCATTTGAAAATCACTTTATCATTTATTCCGAATACCGTTAAAAACAAACGATTTCTCAAATCAACGTGGACCTCATAACAGAGACTCGTAATCATAATTCAATGTATCTGATAATTCAATCATATGATATTATCTTTTAATTTCGTCAATAACTATATTAACTTATATTGAAAGAAAATACGTTCATGTAAAGTATTATATGTCTAATACTTTTGTTAACGTTTTCAACTAATAAGTATATATTATATATACATATCAATATACACATAAATGTTCGTGAATCGTTGAGCATAGTCAAAGGGTAATTGATTACATGAATATAGATTTCAAAACTTTCGAGACTCAACATTACAGATTTTGCTTATCGTGTCGGAAACATATAAAGATTAAAGTTTAAATTTGATCAGAAATTTCCGGGTCATCACATCATTGATGCTCTTTTCTTCAGTTTGTACTTTCTCGACGTGTGCTAGAACAGCATAGCAACCTTTTCTTATTAGTTTTTGTGCCTTCTAATTACTAATAAGATGTAGCTTCGTGTTGCCCTTTTCTCCGTACACCATTAAGGGTTCTCCTTCTTCTCGTACAATGCGAATTGCATTTTTATAACATACGATCTCTGCTTTCACCTTCTTCAGCCAGTCCATGCCAACTATTACATCAAAACTCCCTAACTCTACGGGTATTAAATCAATCTTAAATATTTCGCTACCCAGTTTAATTTCTCGATTCCGGCATATATAATCTGCTGAAATTAATTTACCGTTTGCTAATTCGAGTAAAAATTTATTATCCAACGGCGTCAATGGACAACTTAATTTAGCACAAAAATATCTACTCATATAGCTTCTATCCGCACCCGAATCAAATAAAATGTAAGCAAATTTATTGTCAATAAGAAACGTACCCGTAACAAGCTCTGGGTCTTCCTGTGCCTCTGCCGCATTAATATTGAAAACTCTTCCGCGGCCTTGTCCATTCATGTTCTCCAGGTTCGGGCAATTTCTAATAATGTGGCCCGGTTTTCCACATTTATAACAAACTACATTGGCATAACTTGCTCCGACACTACTTGCTCCGCCATTACTCGTTCCGACACCATTGTTCCTTTCGTTCTGTTAACCCCTGGTCCGTAGACCTCACACTTCGCCACGCTATGGCCATTTCTTTTACACTTGTTGCAAAATTTGGTGCAGAACCCCGAGTGATACTTTTCACACCTTTAGCATAGCTGCTTCTGATTGTTGTTGTTGTTGTTGTTGTTGCGGTTGATATTGTTGTTGGGATGATTGTTGTAGTTGTTGTTGTTGTTGTTGTTGTTGTTGGGCCGTTTGTTGTAGTTGCGATTAATGTTGCGATTGTTGGGATAATTGTTGCGATTATTGTTGTAATTGCTGTTGTTGTTATATTGGTGATTCTTATCACCGTTTTCCTCCCACTTTCTTTGGACTTGCTTCACATTGGCCTCTTCAGCCGATTGTTCTTTAATTCTTTCCTCAATCTGGTTCACTAGTTTGTGAGCCATTCTACATGCCTGTTGTATGGAGGCGGGCTCGTGTGAACTTATATCTTCTTGGATTCTTTCCGGTAATCCTTTCACAAACGCGTCGATCTTCTCTTCTTCATCTTCGAACGCTCTCGGACACAATAGGCACAATTCTGTGAATCGTCTTTCGTACGTGGTAATATCAAATCCTTGGGTTCGTAACCCTCTAAGTTCTGTCTTGAGCTTATTGACCTCTGTTTTGGGACGGTACTTCTCGTTCATCAAGTGCTTGAATGCTGACCACGGTAGTGCGTAAGCATCATCTTGTCCCACTTGCTCTAGATAGGTATTCCACCATGTTAACGCAGTACCTGTGAAGGTATGCGTGGCGTACTTCACTTTGTCCTCTTCAGTACACTTACTTATGGCAAATACCGATTCGACCTTCTCGGTCCACCGTTTCAATCCGATCGGTCCTTCGGTTCCATCAAATTCCAAAGGTTTGCAGGCAGTGAATTCTTTGTAGGTGCATCCTACACGATTTCTTGCGCCGTTAGCTGCATTGTTAGATTTGGAGTTATTGTTGGTATGTAGCGCAGCCTGTACTGCGGCTATGTTTGAAGCAAGAAAGGCACGAAATTCCTCTTCGCTCATATTCAAAGTGTGTCGAGTAGTCAGTGCTATTTCCTTCGAAATAGTCAAATGAAACGAGTTAATCATATAGAATATCAAGAGTAGTCAATAGTATTTCGTAGCGTAATATGAACTTATTTATAAAAGCTCTTTCTTCATATTAGCGTTTTATACTCTTTAATTCGGGTAGTACCTACCCGTTAAGTTCATACTTGTCATAACCCGACCTTAACCATAAGGACGAATACAATAACATATGATTTCATCGCGAGGTATTGACCTCTATATGCGACATTTTTCAAAAACTGCATTCGTTTTTACAATACAAACCATAGCTTTTATTACAAATACAAGGTTTAAACAACTTAATAATGATTATCGTTTAGCGATAATCTTAGACTTACAAACTTTACATGTGATAATAACAATACGACTTCCAACATATTTTACATTACAAATCCTCCAATATGCAGTTTTATTTTTGACACAAATATGCTTACTCAAGATCTTGCTTAAATTCAACATGTTGCAGCGGAAGCTTTTAGTTATCACCTGAGAATAAACATGCTTAAAACGTCAACATAAAGTTGGTGAGATATAGGTTTAATTTCGGCAGCGTTATAAATATAGGCCACAAGATTTTATATATAAACGTTTTAATAAAAATATTCTAAGTTTTTGAGCACTTGATAACCATACTTAACATTTAATCAACGTCGCATATTCCCTTTATTATGAAATCTTACTACATCGTACCAAGTGTAGTCACCAAAACGAAGTACTGTGCAACCGTTGAATACTGGTCGTCCAGTCCGGTTGGGGTTGTCAGGCCCGATAGATCTATCATCAGGATTCGCGTTTACAATACCTCATGTAAATAATAGTTACCAAGTTACAGGGAAGTATGCCAGTGGTACAACTCAACGTAGAATATATATTTTTAATCACTTGTGTCCATAACGTAAATCATAAAATGCATGTATTCTCATCCCGAAATATTTAGAGTTTAAAAGTGGGACTATATACTCACTTTTGCCTTGAAGGTATTTATCACGACTTGGTCTCCGATAGATATCACGAACCTAACCATATATATAATATATCAATATATTTTCTTTTTAAGTAATCGTTATATATATATATATATATATATATATATATATATATATATATATATATATATATATATATATATATATATATATATACTTTTAATACTTTTAATACTTTTAATATTTTCTTAGTCCGTAGTTAGCAGTCCGATGTTAGTGGTCCACAATTAGTTGCTTAAATAAAATAAATAAAGACCCCGTCGTATTCGTATTGATCAGAATTAATCTCGACCCATGGTACCATGTTGTCAAGTGACGTGCTGCGTACATAAAGTACCGTGTTGTTAAATGACGTGTTGCGTACAATCATGAGGTCTTATGATTAATCTTCTCGTGTTGTTTACGGGTGGTAAATATATATAAAATATCATATTAATTAGAAATATATATAAAATATCATATTAATTATAAATATCATAAGTAAATATATATAAAATATCATAAGTAAATATATATAAAATATCATATTAATTAGAAATATATGATTAATTTAATTTTTCTCCAAATATTTTCGTAGCTAAACTAGCTTCGGATACCCGATCTTGTTTTAGTCGTAGTTTCTTCATTACAATTCCGTTTTTGTTGGTTCAACTTGCCACTTCCTTGTATCGAGTCAAATTTTAAGAATATGAACTGAAAATACCTTAGGTTGTATTCGAAATCACAGGTTATAGGTCAAACTTTGGTGAAACTTATGAAAGTGATCATTTTCCATCATAAAAACAACATTTAATGATCATTTTTCTAAAAATACTTACACTTTGAGTTAAACCATGAAATTTTTATGTGTTAACATATTCATAAGAAATATAATTTTTCCAGAACATGAACTTCCAATTCAAAGCTTAAGATGGTTTTTAATTATCCAACCCAAAACAGTCCCCGGTTGCACTCCGACGACGTAGATTCAGTTTTTAAGATGTTCCTTGTAAAACCAAGTTATATCTTGTTAAGTTAGCATATCATTATGATATATTACAGGTCTTGAAGTGTTTTAAAAGTTAAGTTAGAAGGATCTATTTAGTTTTCAAACAAGTTTGAAATCATTCAAACTATGTTCTTGTTGTTAAAATTTTACAACACAAAATAAGATAGCTATATAAATATGAATTGAATAAGGTTATGAACAAGGTTACTACCTCAAGTTACTTGGACAAAGTTACTCTAAAAGATGAGAAAAATCCTAGAACCAAAAGAGTGGTGGAGTTGGATCAAAAGGTTGGAAGTAAACTTGTATTTTTGGAAGGATTATTGAAGTTTTCTTGTAAGGAATTTATTATGTTGATTAAGGCTTGTTTTTGAAGCTAGATCTTCATGGTTATTTGCTGAGATTGTGAAGAACACTTAAGGTTCCTAAGAGTGTGTTTTTGGTTAGAGAAAATGTGTAGTAAAAATGAAATTGGAATGGAGTATAAATGGTGGTGAAAAGATGTATAAATTTGTAATATTGTGCAAAAGTCTTGTAATATGCCAAATTGATTAATCACGCATGCTAAGATCCAAAATTGGCTGACTCATGGCTGCTAATAAAGTGATTGTGATGTGTATATACTAATAGTAAATACGTATAGGAGCTGGGTATGATACGAGTACATATACTCTAGGTATACGTATATAAATTTTGAGGAAATGGAACGAGAATTCAGATATAGCTATCTTTTGTAAATATAATTATATTGTTTTATGTATATAAGCCCTTTAAAAGTGATTAAATACATATTTATACGATACTTGTATAAGTATTATAGGTTAAAGGTATATATGTCAAATAACGTTACGTATAGTTATCATTTTGAAAACTTAAGTTAGTAGTCTCAAAGTATACTTATAACTTATTGTTATTAGTACACAATGAGATGTTAAACCATTCTTAGATCATGTTAAATATATATAAATACATATATATACACAAACGTATAATTATCGTTTGTTATATAGTTCGTGATATCATCGGTTAAATTGGACGGTCAAACGTTGTGTAAAACTCTTTTTAAAAACATAAATCTCAACAATTTAGATTACTTATCATGTTGGTAAGGTTTAATTTATGTAAATATTAATCTCATAGTTATAAAACCATCGGAAAAATCCGGGTCGTTACAGTACCTACCCGTTAAATAAATTTCGTCCCGAAATTTTAAAATTGTACCTATTTTGCGTTCTCGGGAAACAAATGTGGGTACTTTCGTTTCATCTGATCCTCTCGTTCCCAAGTAAACTCGGGACCACTTCGAGCATTCCAACGAACCTTAACGATCGGTATGTTGCTCTGCTTGAGTTGATTAACTTCACGGTCCATGATTTCGATTGGTTCTTCTATGAATTGTAGTTTCTCGTCGACTTGGATTTCTTCAAGAGGAATGGTGAGATCTTCTTTTGCAAGACATTTCTTAAGGTTTGATACGTGAAATGTATTATGTACTCCGGTGAGTTGTTGCGGTAACTCGAGTCGATAAGCTACCGGTCCAATGCGTTCGATGATCTTGAACGGGCCTACATACCTTGGGGTTCAGTTTACCCCTTTTACCGAAACGTATTACACCTTTCCAAGGTGACACCTTTAACATAACCATGTCACCGATCTGAAACTCTAATGGTTTCCTTTGGACATCGGCGTAGCTCTTTTGGCGACTACGGGCCGTTTTCAATCTCTCCTTGATTTGTACTATCTTCTCAGTCGTTTCGTGTATGATCTTGGGACCAGTTAATTATCAATCTCCTACTTCATTCCAACAGATAGGGGATCTACACTTCCTTCCATACAATGCTTCGAATGGTGCAGCTTTAATGCTCGCATGATAACTGTTATTATACGAGAATTCTGCTAATGTTAGATATTTATCCCATCCGTTTCCAAAATCGATCACACATGCCCTGAGCATGTCTTCAAGAGTCTGAATTGTTCTTTCACTCTGCCCGTCAGTTTGTGGATGATATGCGGTGCTCATATCCAAATGAGTTCCCAGGGCCTCCTGTAGTGATTGCCAAAACTTTGATGTAAATCTACTATCACGATCGGATATAATGGAAATAGGTATTCCATGCCTTGAAAAAATTTCCTTTATGTATAATCGTAGTAGTTTCTCCATTCTATCCGTTTCCTTTATAGGCAAGAAATGTGCAGATTTGGTGAGACGATCAACTATTACCCAAATGGTGTATAACCCCAGGCAGTCTTAGGTAACTTTGTGATGAAATCCATGATAATACCGTCCCATTTCCATTCTGGGATTTCTGGTTGTTGAAGTAACCCTGACGGCTTCTGGTGTTCTGCTTTGACTTTGGAACAAGTTAAACATTCCCCAACATATGTTGCAACATTTGTCTTTAAATTAGGCGACCAATAATGCGTCTTAAGATCTTGATACATCTTTCCAACTCCAGGATGTATCGAGTATCTTATCTTATGTGCCTCAATCAATATCAACTTCCTTAATCCACCCAACTTCGGTACCCAAATACGGTTTGCAAAATATAGAATTCCGTCTTCCCGTATAACGAGTTGCTTCTCATACTTCTTCATTATTTCATTTCCTATGTTTTCTTTAGTAAGAGCTTCTCGTTGAGCCTCTTTGATTTGTGAGTTGAGATTCATGCGAATTTTTATGTTCATCGCTCGTACTCGAATTGGTTCCCATTCCTTTCTGCTTAGAGCGCCAGCCACTACATTCGCTTTCCCGGGATGATAGCAAATCTTACAATCATAGTCGTTTATCAGCTCGACCCACCTACGTTGCCTCATGTTCAGCTGTTTCTGATCGAAGATATGTTGAAGGCTTTTATGATCGGTAAACACAGTGCATTTAACCCCATATAAGTAGTGTCTCCATATCTTCAATGCAAACACTACTGCTCCCAGTTCTAGATCATGCGTCGTGTAATTCCGCTCGTGAATCTTCAATTGACGAGATGCGTATGCAATAACTTTCTTTCGTTGCATAAGGACGCATCCAAAACCTTGTCGCGAAGCGTCACAATATATATCAAAATCATCGTTCCCTTCATGTAACGATAAAATAGGTGCCGTAGTCAACTTCTTCTTCAGTAATTGAAATGCACTCTCCTGCTCAGAGGTCCATTCATACTTCTTCCCTTTTTGCGTTAACGCTGTTAATGGTTTAGCTATTTGGGAAAAATCTTGAATAAACCTTCTATAATAACCAGCTAAACCCAAAAATTGGCGTATCTGCGTTGGTGTCTTAGGAGTCTCCCATTTTTCAATGGCCTCAATTTTAGCTGGATCAACCTGAATTCCTTTGCTACTAACAACGTGGTCAAGAAATTGCACTTCTTTCAACCAAAATGCACACTTAGAAAATTTGGCGTATAACTCTTCTTTTCTTAACAATTCTAATACCATCCTTAAATGCTGCTCATGCTCTTGCTCACTCTTGGAATAGATAAGAATATCGTCAATGAAAACGATAACAAACTTATCTAAATACGGACTACAAACTCGATTCATGAGGTCCATGAATACAGCTGGCGCATTCGTTAATCCAAACGGCATGACCAAAAATTCATAATGACCGTAGCGTGTCCGAAAAGCAGTTTTCGGAATATCTTCTTCTTTGACGCGTAGTTGATGATAGCCCGACCTTAGGTCGATTTTCGAGTAAACACATGATCCTTGCAATTGATCAAATAAGTCATCAATTCTCGATAGTGGATACCGATTCTTGATAGTTAACTTATTTAATTCACAATAATCTATACACATTCGGAAAGATCCGTCTTTCTTCTTGACGAATAAAATCAGAGCTCCCCACGGTGAAGTGCTCGGTCGAATGAAACCATGGTCCAGTAATTCTTGTAACTGGCTTTGTAACTCTTTCATCTCAGATGGTGCAAGTCTATATGGAGCACGAGCCACTGGTGCAGCTCCCGGTACTAGATCTATTTGAAATTCTACAGATCTAAATGGAGGTAATCCCGGTAACTCTTCCGGAAATACTTCAGGAAAATCTCTTGCCACAGGCACGTCGTTGATGCTCTTCACTTTTTCCTTCATTTTGACTTTATTAACATATGCTAAGATGGCATAGCACCCTTTCTTCAAGCACTTTTGAGCTTTCAAACAACTAATGAGTTTTAGCTTTGAGTTACCCTTCTCTCCATAAATCATTACTGGCGTTTTATCCTTACGAGGAATACGAATTGCCTTCTTGGCGCACACAACTTCAGCTCCTATTTTGGACATCCAGTCCATGCCGACTATTACATCAAAACTTCCTAATTCTACGGGTATCAAATCAATCTTAAATGTTTCTCCGGCTAAATTTATTTTACAATCACGGCAAATTTTATCGGCTTTAATTAGTTTACCATTAGCTAACTCAATCATGTACTTAGCATCTAGAGGTAATGATGAACAATTCAATTTAGCATGAAAGTCTCTACACACGTAACTTTTATCGGCACCAGTATCAAATATAATAGATGCGGATAATTTATTAATGGTAAACGTACCCGTAACAAGCTCCGGGTCTTCGCACGCCTCTCTAGATTAATAACAAATGCTCTTCCACGTGCAGATCCGTTATTCTTCTCTGGATTTGGGCACTGACTCTTATAATGACCCTGTTTCCCACACCCATAACAAGTAACAGTGGCCAAGGCAGTTCTATTTGCATTGGTGGCAGGAATCTTGGTACCGTTTGTATTTGTAGCGGGAACCCTACAATCTTCAGCAAGATGACCTTTTCGATTACAATTGTTGCACACCACATTACAATAACCAGAGTGATGTTTGTGGCATCTGTTACATAAAGGATTTCGTCCCTTGTAACCTGAGTTCGAACCGCTACCCGCACCTTGCGTGGTTTCTTATTTCTTGTTGGATTGTTAATGATTACCTTCCCACTTTCTTTTGTTTACCGATGTCTTGACATTGGTGTTCTTATCCAGAATAATCTGGTCCATCAACTCGTTCGCCATGGTGATAGCTTCATGAATAGTCTTGGGTTTGGTGAAATGTCCCGTTCTTATTGATTAAAAACGTTCCATATTAATTGATTTCGTTGCGAGGTTTTGACCTCTATATGAGACGTTTTTCAAAGACTGCATTCATTTTTAAAACAAACCATAACCTTTATTTCATAAATAAAGGTTTAAAAAGCTTTACGTAGATTATCAAATAATGATAATCTAAAATATCCTGTTTACACACGACCATTACATAATGGTTTACAATACAAATATGTTACATCAAAATCAGTTTCTTGAATGCAGTTTTTACACAATATCATACAAATATGGACTCCAAATCTTGTCCTTATTTTAGTATGCAATAGCGGAAGCTCTTAATATTCACCTGAGAATAAACATGCTTTAAACGTCAACAAAAATGTTGGTGAGTTATAGGTTTAACCTATATATATCAAATCGTAACAATAGACTACAAGATTTCATATTTCAATACACATCCCATACATAGAGATAAAAATCATTCATATGGTGAACACCTGGTAACCGACATTAACAAGATGCATATATAAGAATATCCCCATCATTCCGGGACACCCTTCGGATATGATATAAATTTCGAAGTACTAAAGCATCCGGTACTTTGGATGGGGTTTGTTAGGCCCAATAGATCTATCTTTAGGATTCGCGTCAATTAGGGTGTCTGTTCCCTAATTCTTAGATTACCAGACTTAATAAAAAGGGGCATATTCGATTTCGATAATTCAACCATAGAATGTAGTTTCATGTACTTGTGTCTATTTTGTAAATCATTTATAAAACCTGCATGTATTCTCATCCCAAAAATATTAGATTTTAAAAGTGGGACTATAACTCACTTTCACAGATTTTTACTTCGTCGGGAAGTAAGACTTGGCCACTGGTTGATTCACGAACCTATAACAATATATACATATATATCAAAGTATGTTCAAAATATATTTACAACACTTTTAATATATTTTGATGTTTTAAGTTTATTAAGTCAGCTGTCCTCGTTAGTAACCTACCACTAGTTGTCCACAGTTAGATGTACAGAAATAAATCGATAAATATTATCTTGAATCAATCCACGACCCAGTGTATACGTATCTCAGTATTGATCACAACTCAAACTATATATATTTTGGAATCAACCTCAACCCTGTATAGCTAACTCCAACATTCACATATAGAGTGTCTATGGTTGTTCCGAAATATATATAGATGTGTCGACATGATAGGTCGAAACATTGTATACGTGTCTATGGTATCTAAAGATTACATAATATACAATACAAGTTGATTAAGTTATGGTTGGAATAGATTTGTTACCAATTTTCACGTAGCTAAAATGAGAAAAATTATCCAATCTTGTTTTACCCATAACTTCTTCATTTTAAATCCGTTTTGAGTGAATCAAATTGCTATGGTTTCATATTGAACTCTATTTTATGAATCTAAACAGAAAAGTATAGGTTTATAGTCGGAAAAATAAGTTACAAGTCTTTTTTGTAAAGGTAGTCATTTCAGTCGAAAGAACGACGTCTAGATGACCATTTTAGAAAACATACTTCCACTTTGAGTTTAATCATAATTTTTGGATATAGTTTCATGTTCATAATAAAAATTATTTTCTCAGAATAACAACTTTTAAATCAAAGTTTATCATAGTTTTTAATTAACTAACCCAAAACAGCCCGCGGTGTTACTACGACGGCGTAAATCCGGTTTTACGGTGTTTTTCGTGTTTCCAGGTTTTAAATCATTAAGTTAGCATATCATATAGATATAGAACATGTGTTTAGTTGATTTTAAAAGTCAAGCTAGAAGGATTAACTTTTGTTTGCGAACAAGTTTAGAATTAACTAAACTATGTTCTAGTGATTACAAGTTTAAACCTTCGAATAAGATAGCTTTATATGTATGAATCGAATGATGTTATGAACATCATTACTACCTTAATTTCCTTGGATAAACCTACTGGAAAAGAGAAAAATGGATCTAGCTTCAATGGATCCTTGGATGGCTCGAAGTTCTTGAAGCAGAATCATGACACGAAAACAAGTTCAAGTAAGATCATCACTTGAAATAAGATTGTTATAGTTATAGAAATTGAACCAAAGTTTGAATATGATTATTACCTTGTATTAGAATGATAACCTACTGTAAGAAACAAAGATTTCTTGAGGTTGGATGATCACCTTACAAGATTGGAAGTGAGCTAACAAACTTGAAAGTATTCTTGATTTTATGAAACTAGAACTTTTGGAATTTATGAAGAACACTTAGAACTTGAAGATAGAACTTGAGAGAGATCAATTATATGAAGAAAATTGAAGAATGAAAGTGTTTGTAGGTGTTTTTGGTCGTTGGTGTATGGATTAGATATAAAGGATATGTAATTTTGTTTTCATGTAAATAAGTCATGAATGATTACTCATATTTTTGTAATTTTATGAGATATTTCATGCTAGTTGCCAAATGATGGTTCCCACATGTGTTAGGTGACTCACATGGGCTGCTAAGAGCTGATCATTGGAGTGTATATACCAATAGTACATACATCTAAGAGCTGTGTATTGTACGAGTACGAATACGGGTGCATACGAGTAGAATTGTTGATGAAACTGAACGAGGATGTAATTGTAAGCATTTTTGTTAAGTAGAAGTATTTTGATAAGTGTATTGAAGTCTTTCAAAAGTGTATAAATACATATTAAAACACTACATGTATATACATTTTAACTGAGTCGTTAAGTCATCGTTAGTCGTTACATGTAAGTGTTGTTTTGAAACCTTTAGGTTAACGATCTTGTTAAATGTTGTTAACCCAATGTTTATAATATCAAATGAGATTTTAAATTATTATATTATCATGATATTATCATGTATGAATATCTCTTAATATGATATATATACATTAAATGTCTTTACAACAATAATCGTTACATATATGTCTCGTTTAAAAATCATTAAGTTAGTAGTCTTGTTTTTACATATGTAATTCATTGTTAATATACTTTATGATATGTTTTCTTATCATAGTATCATGTTAACTATATATATATCCATATATATGTCATCATATAGTTTTTACAAGTTTTAACGTTCGTGAATCACCGATCAACTTGGGTGGTCAATTGTCTATATGAAACATATTTCAATTAATCAAGTCTTAACAAGTTTGGTTGCTTAACATGTTGGAAACATTTAATCATGTAAATATCAATCTCAATTAATATATATAAACATGGAAAAGTTCAGGTCACTACAGTACCTACCCGTTAAATAAATTTCGTCCCGAAATTTTAAGCTGTTGAAGGTGTTGACGAATCTTCTGGAAATAGATGCGGGTATTTCTTCTTCATCTGATCTTCACGCTCCCAGGTGAACTCGGGTCCTCTACGAGCATTCCATCGAACCTTAACAATTGGTATCTTGTTTTGCTTAAGTCTTTTAACCTCACGATCCATTATTTCGACGGGTTCTTCGATGAATTGAAGTTTTTCGTTGATTTGGATTTCATCTAACGGAATAGTGAGATCTTCTTTAGCAAAACATTTCTTTAAATTCGAGACGTGGAAAGTGTTATGTACAGCCGCGAGTTGTTGAGGTAACTCTAGTCGGTAAGCTACTGGTCCGACACGATCAATAATCTTGAATGGTCCAATATATCTTGGATTTAATTTCCCTCATTTACCAAATCGAACAACGCCTTTCCAAGGTGCAACTTTAAGCATGACCATCTCTCCAATTTCAAATTCTATATCTTTTCTTTTAATGTCAGCGTAGCTCTTTTGTCGACTTTGGGCGGTTTTCAACCGTTGTTGAATTTGGATGATCTTCTCGGTAGTTTCTTGTATAATCTCCGAACCCATAATCTGTCTATCCCCCACTTCACTCCAACAAATCGGAGACCTGCACTTTCTACCATAAAGTGCTTCAAACGGCGCCATCTCAATGCTTGAATGGTAGCTGTTGTTGTAGGAAAATTCTGCTAACGGTAGATGTCGATCCCAACTGTTTCCGAAATCAATAACACATGCTCGTAGCATGTCTTCAAGCGTTTGTATCATCCTTTCGCTCTGCCCATCAGTTTGTGGATGATAGGCAGTACTCATGTCTAGACGAGTTCCTAATGCTTGCTGTAATGTCTGCCAGAATCTTGAAATAAATCTGCCATCCCTATCAGAGATAATAGAGATTGGTATTCCATGTCTGGAGATGACTTCCTTCAAATACAGTCGTGCTAACTTCTCCATCTTGTCATCTTCTCTTATTGGCAAGAAGTGTGCTGATTTGGTGAGACGGTCAACTATTACCCAAATAGTATCAAAACCACTTGCAGTCCTTGGCAATTTAGTGATGAAATCCATGGTAATGTTTTCCCATTTCCATTCCGGGATTTCGGGTTGTTGAAGTAGACCTGATGGTTTCTGATGCTCAGCTTTGACCTTAGAACACGTCAAACATTCTCCTACATATTTAGCAACATCGGCTTTCATACCCGGCCACCAAAAATGTTTCTTGAGATCCTTGTACATCTTCCCCGTTCCAGGATGTATTGAGTATCTGGTTTTATGAGCTTCTCTAAGTACCATTTCTCTCATATCTCCAAATTTTGGTACCCAAATCCTTTCAGCCCTATACCGGGTTCCGTCTTCCCGAATATTAAGATGCTTCTCCGATCCTTTGGGTATTTCATCCTTCAAATTTCCCTCTTTTAAAACTCCTTGTTGCGCCTCCTTTATTTGAGTAGTAATGTTATTATGAATCATTATATTCATAGATTTTACTCGAATGGGTTCTCTGTCCTTCCTGCTCAAGGCATCGGCTACCACATTTGCCTTCCCCGGGTGGTAACGAATCTCAAAGTCGTAATCATTCAATAATTCAATCCACCTACGCTGCCTCATATTCAGTTGTTTCTGATTAAATATGTGTTGAAGACTTTTGTGGTCTGTATATATAATACTTTTGACCCCATATAAGTAGTGCCTCCAAGTCTTTAATGCAAAAACAACGCCTAATTCCAAATCATGCGTCGTATAATTTTGTTCGTGAATCTTCAATTGTCTAGACGCATAAGCAATCACCTTCGTTCGTTGCATTAATACACAACCGAGACCTTGCTTTGATGCATCACAATAAATCACAAAATCATCATTCCCTTCAGGCAATGATAATATAGGTGCTGTAGTTAGCTTTTTCTTCAATAACTGAAACGCTTTCTCTTGTTCATCATTCCATTCAAATTTCTTCCCTTTATGCGTTAATGCAGTCAAGGGTTTTGCTATTCTGGAAAAGTCTTGGATGAACCTTCTGTAGTAACCAGCTAGTCCTAAAAACTGGCGTATGTGTTTCGGAGTTTTCGGGGTTTCCCACTTTTCAACAGTTTCTATCTTTGCCGGATCCACCTTAATACCTTCTTTGTTCACTATGTGACCGAGGAATTGAACTTCTTCCAACCAAAATGCACACTTTGAAAACTTAGCGTACAATTCTTCCTTCCTCAATACTTCTAACACCTTTCTCAAATGTTCACCGTGTTCTTGGTCATTCTTTGAGTAAATAAGTATGTCATCAATGAAAACAATGACAAACTTGTCAAGGTATGGTCCACACACTCGGTTCATAAGGTCCATGAACACAGCTGGTGCATTAGTTAAACCAAACGGCATGACCATAAACTCGTAATGACCGTAACGTGTTCTGAAAGCAGTCTTTGGAATATCATCTTCTTTCACCCGCATTTGATGATACCCGGAACGTAAGTCAATATTTGAATAAACAGACGAGCCTTGTAGTTGATCAAATAAGTCATCGATTCTCGGTAGTGGGTAGCGGTTCTTGATGGTAAGTTTGTTCAACTCTCGGTAGTCGATACACAACCTGAATGTACCATCTTTCTTCTTGACAAACAAAACAGGAGCTCCCCACGGTGATGTGCTTGGTCGAATGAAACCACGCTCTAAAAGTTCTTGTAATTGGCTTTGTAGTTCTTTCATCTCGCTGGGTGCGAGTCTGTAAGGAGCACGAGCTATTGGTGCAGCTCCTGGTACAAGATCTATTTGAAATTCAACGGATCGATGTGGGGGTAATCCCGGTAATTCTTTCGGAAATACATCAGGAAATTCTTTTGCGACGGGAACATCATTGATGCTCTTTTCTTCAGTTTGTACTTTCTCGAAGTGTGCTAGAACAGCATAGCAACCTTTTCTTATTAGTTTTTGTGCCTTCAAATTACTAATAAGATGTAGCTTCGTGTTGCCCTTTTCTCCGTACACCATTAAGGGTTTTCCTTTTTCTCGTATAATGCGAATTGCATTTTTGTAACAAACGATCTCCGCTTTCACTTCTTTCAACCAGTCCATACCGATTATCACATCAAAACTCCCTAACTCTACTGGTATCAAATCAATCTTAAATGTTTCGCTAACCAGTTTAATTTCTCGATTCCGACATATATTATCTGCTGAAATTAATTTACCATTTGCTAATTCGAGTAAAAATTTACTATCCAAAGGCGTCAATGGACAACTTAATTTAGCACAAAAATCTCTACTCATATAGCTTCTATCCGCACCCGAATCAAATAAAACGTAAGCAGATTTATTGTCAATAAGAAACGTACCCGTAACAAGCTCCGGGTCTTTCTGTGCCTCTGCCGCATTAATATTGAAAACTCTTCCACGGCCTTGTCCATTCGTGTTCTCCTGGTTCGGGCAATTTCTAATAATGTGACCTGGTTTTCCACATTTATAACAAACTACATTGGCATAACTTGCTCCGACACTACTTGCTCCGCCATTACTCGTTCCGACACCATTTGTTCCTTTCGTTCTATTAACCCCTGGTCCGTAGACCTCACACTTCGCCGCGCTATGACCATTTCTTTTACACTTTTTGCAAAATTTGGTGCAGAACCCCGAGTGATTCTTTTCACACCTTTGGCATAGCTGCTTCTGATTGTTGTTGTTGTTGCGGTTATTATTGTTGTTGGGATGATTGTTGTAGTTGCTGTTGTTGTTGTTGTTGTTGTTGTTGTTGGGCCGTTTGTTGTAGTTGCGATTGATGTTGCGATTGTTGGGATAATTGTTGCGATTATTGTTGTAATTGTTGTTGTTGTTGTTGTATTGGTGATTCTTATCACCGTTTTCCTCCCACTTTCTTTTGACTTGCTTCACATTGGCCTCTTCAGCAGTCTGTTCTTTAATTCTTTCTTCAATTTGGTTCACGAGTTTGTGAGCCATTCTACATGCCTGTTGTATGGAGGCGGGCTCGTGTGAACTTATATCTTCTTGGATTCTTTCCGGTAATCCTTTCACAAACGCGTCGATCTTCTCTTCCTCATCTTCGAATGCTCCCGGACACAATAGGCACAATTCTGTGAATCGTCTTTCGTACGTGGTAATATCAAATCCTTGGGTTCGTAACCCTCTAAGTTCTGTCTTGAGCTTATTGACCTCGGTTTTGGGACGGTACTTCTCGTTCATCAAGTGCTTGAATGCTGACCACGGTAGTGCGTACGCATCGTCTTGTCCCACTTGCTCTAGATAGGTATTCCACCATGTTAACGCAGAACCTGTGAAGGTATGTGTAGCGTACCTTACTTTGTCCTCTTCAGTACACTTACTTATGGCAAACACCGATTCGACCTTCTCGGTCCACCGTTTCAATCCGATCGGTCCTTCGGTTCCATCAAATTCCAAAGGTTTGCAGGCAGTGAATTCTTTGTAGGTGCATCCTACACGATTTCCTGTACTGCTAGATCCAAGGTTATTGTTGGTATGTAGCGCAGCCTGTACTGCGGCTATGTTTGAAGCTAGAAAAGTACGGAATTCCTCTTCATTCATATTCACGGTGTGTCGAGTAGTCGGTGCCATTTCCTTCAAAATAGTTAAATGGAACAAGTTAATCATACAGAATATTAAGAGTAGTTAATAGTATTTCGTAGCATAATATGAACTCATTTATAAAAGCTTTTTCTTCATATTAGCGTTTTATAAGTTTAAATTCGGGTAGTACCTACCCGTTAAGTTCATACTTAGTAGCTAATATACAATTCAACTACTACAATTCTATATGAAAAACTGATTATAATAATATTTCGCGTTCAAACTTTTATACAATATTTTACAAACTTACAATACCGCTTATTTTACATAAAGCATGAAATATAGCACACAATAACTTTGATACAAGATAGTTGTGAAGACAATTCTAGCTAGTACACAAGTCGTTCAGCAAAGGCAATAAAGACACGTAATTCATACTTCCAGAAACAAGTCATGCATTCTGGTTTTACTAGGACTACTTCCCATCCTTGGTCTTGTGCAACATAACCGTTATGGCCGTTGATAAGACAGCGTGTTGTAACGTCATCAAAGGGACGAGGGTTACGTAATGTCCAACAGTCCCGTAATAATCTAAAAACCTCATTTCTTACCCCAATTACCGACTCCGTCACTTGTGGAAACGTTTTGTTTAATAGTTGTAGCCCGATGTTCTTGTTCTCACTTTGGTGAGAAGCGAACATTACTAATCCGTAAGCATAACATGCTTCTTTATGTTGCATGTTAGCCGCTTTTTCTAAATCACGAAGTCCAATATTCGGATATATTGAGTCAAAATAATTTCTTAACCCGTTGCGTAAAATAGCATTTGGGTTCCCCGCAATATATGCGTCAAAGTAAACACATCGTAACTTATGGGTTTCCCAATGTGATATCCCCCATCTTTCAAACGAAAGTCTCTTATAAACCAAGACATTCTTGGAACGTTCTTCGAATGTCTTACAAACTGATCTCGCCTTAAATAGTTGTGACGAAGAATTCTGGCCGACTCTAGACAAGATTTCATCAATCATGTCTCCGGGTAGGTCTCTTAAAATATTGGGTTGTCTATCCATTTTGTGTTTTTAAACTGTAAAATAGACAAGAGTTAGATTCATAAAAAAATACTTATTAATACAAGCAATTTTTACATATATCATAAAGCATAAGAACACTATATTACATATATTACACCACACGAATACAACTATCTTATTCCGACTCGCTCGTTTCTTCTTCTTCGGTTTTGGTTCGTTTTGCCAAGTTTCTAGGGATATATGATGTTCCCCTAATACGAGCCGTCGTTGTCCACATTGGTTTAGAAAAACCTGGTGGTTTAGAGGTTCCCGGGTCATTGTTACAACTTAAGGACTTCGGGCGTTGACGATACATATAAAGTTCATCGGGGTTGGAATTTGATTTCTCTATTTTTATGCCCTTTCCCTTATTATTTTCTTTTGCCTTTTTAAATTCAGTTGGGGTAATTTCTATAACATCATCGGAATTCTCGTCGGAATCCGATTCATCGGAGAATTGGTAATCCTCCCAATATTTTGCTTCCTTGGCGGAAACACCATTGACCATAATTAACCTTGGTCGGTTGGTTGAGGATTTTCTTTTACTTAACCGTTTTATTATTTCCCCCACCGGTTCTATTTCTTCATCCGGTTCCGATTCTTCTTCAGGTTCCGATTCTTCTTCCGGTTCCGACTCTTCTTCCGGTTCCTCTTCGGGAACTTGTGAATCAGTCCACGAATCATTCCAATTTACATTTGACTCTTCATTATTATTAGGTGAGTCAATGGAACTTGTTCTAGAGGTAGACATCTATCACATAATATCAAACGCGTTAAGAGATTAATATATCACATAATATTCACATGTTAAAAATATATAGTTTCCAACAAAATTTGTTAAGCAATCATTTTTCAAATAAACACGGTCGAAGTCCAGACTCACTAATGCATCCTAACAAGCTCGATAAGACACACTAATGCAAAATTCTGGTTCTCTAAGACCAACGCTCGGATACCAACTGAAATGTCCCGTTCTTATTGATTAAAAACGTTCCATATTAATTGATTTCGTTGCGAGGTTTTGACCTCTATATGAGACGTTTTTCAAAGACTGCATTCATTTTTAAAACAAACCATAACCTTTATTTCATAAATAAAGGTTTAAAAAGCTTTACGTAGATTATCAAATAATGATAATCTAAAATATCCTGTTTACACACGACCATTACATAATGGTTTACAATACAAATATGTTACATCGAAATCAGTTTCTTGAATGCAGTTTTTACACAATATCATACAAATATGGACTCCAAATCTTGTCCTTATTTTAGTATGCAACAGCGGAAGCTCTTATATATATATAGTTGCTTAAGTAAAATAAATAAAGACCCCATCGTATTCGTATTTATCAGAATTAATCTCGACCCATGGTACCATGTTGTCAAGTGACGTGTTGCGTACATAAAGTACCGTGTTGTCAAATGACGTGTCAAGTAATTAGAAATATATGATTAATTTAATTTTTTTCCAAATATTTTCGTAGCTAAACTAGCTTCGGATACCCGATCTTGTTTTAGTCGTAGTTTCTTCATTACAACTCCGTTTTTGTTGGTTCAACTTGCCACTTCCTTGGATCGAGTAAAATTTTAAGAATATGAACTGAAAATACCTTAGGTTGTATTCAAAATCACAGGTTATAGGTCAAACTTTGGTGAAACTTATGAAAGTGATCATTTTCCATCATAAAAACAACATTTAATGATCATTTTTCTAAAAATACTTACACTTTGAGTTAAACCATGAAATTTTTATGTGTTAACATATTCATAAGAAATGTCATTTTTTCCAGAACATGAACTTCCAATTCAAAGCTTAAGATGGTTTTTAATTATCCAACCCAAAACAGCCCCCGGTTGCACTCCGACGACGTAGATTCAGTTTTTAAGATGTTCCTTGTAAAACCAAGTTATATCTTGTTAAGATAGCATATCATTATGATATATTACAGGTCTTGAAGTGTTTTAAAAGTTAAGTTATAAGGATCTATTTAGTTTGCAAACAAGTTTGAAATCATTCAAACTATGTTCTTGTTGTTAAAATTTTACAACACAAAATAAGATAGCTATATAAATATGAATTGAATAAGGTTACTACCTCAAGTTACTTGGACAAAGTTACTGTAAAAGATGAGAAAAATCCTAGAACCAAAAGAGTGGTGGAGTTGGATCAAAAGGTTGGAAGTAAACTTGTATTTTTGGAAGGATTATTGAAGTTTTCTTGTAAGGAATTTATTATGATGATTAAGGCTTATTTTTGAAGCTAGATCTTCAAGGTTATTTGCTGAGATTTTGAAGAACACTTAAGGTTCCTAAGAGTGTGTTTTTGGTTAGAGAAAATGTGTAGTAAAAATGAAATTGGAATGGAGTATAAATGGTGGTGAAAAGATGTATAAATTTGTAATATTGTGCAAAAGTCTTGTAATATGCCAAATTGATTAATCATGCATGCTAAGATCCAAAATTGGCTAACTCATGGCTGCTAATAAAGTGATTGTGATGTGTATATACTAATAGTAAATACGTATAGGAGCTGGGTATGATACGAGTACATATACTCTAGGTATACGTGTAGATATTTTGAGGAAACGGAACGAGAATTCAGATATAGCTATCTTTTGTAAATATACTTATATTGTTTTATGTATATAAGCCCTTTAAAAGTGATTAAATACATATTTATACGATACTTATATAAGTATTATAGGTTAAAGGTATATATGTCAAATAACGTTACGTATAGTTATCATTTTGAAAACTTAAGTTAGTAGTCTCAAAGTATACTTATAACTTATTGTTATTAGTACACAATGAGATGTTAAACCATTCTTAGATCATGTTAAATATATATAAATACATATATATACACAAACGTATAATTATCGTTTGTTATATAGTTCGTGATATCATCGGTCAAATTGGACGGTCAAACGTTGTGTAAAACTCTTTTTAAAAACATAAATTTCCGGAATTTAGATTACTTATCAGGTTGGTAAGGTTTAATTTATGTAAATATTAATCTCATAGGTATAAAATGATCGGAAAAATCCGGGTCGTTACAATACTTAGTAGCTAACATACCATTTCAACTACTATAATTCTATATGAAAAACTAATCACAAAAAAAAAAAAAAATTATCATATTCAAACCTTTATACAATAACTTGCAAACTTACAATACCGCTATTTTACATATAGCATGAAATATAGCACATAAAACTTTGATACAAAGTAGTTGCGAAGATAATTCTAGTTAATAAATAAGGCGTTCAGCAAAGAAAATAAAGACACGTAATTCATACGTCCAGAAACAAGTCATGCATTCTGGTTTTACTAATACCACTTCCCATCCTTGATTCTGTGGAACATAACCGTTGTGACCGATAGTAAGACAATGTGTTGTAACGTCGTCAAAAGGATAAAGGTTACGTAATGACCAACAGTATCGTAATAACCTAAAAACCTCATTTCTTACCCCAATTACCGACTCCGTCACTTGTGGAAACGTTTTGTTTAATAGTTGTAGCCCAATGTTCTTGTTCTCACTTTGGTGAGAAGTGAACATTACTAACCCGTAAGCATAACATGCTTCTTTATGTTGCATGTTAGCCGCTTTTTCTAAATCACGAAGTCCTATATTCGGATATATTGAGTCAAAATAATTTCTTAACCCGTTGCGTAAAATAGCATTTGGGTTCCCTGTAATATATGCGTCAAAGTAAACACATCGTAACTTATGGATTTCCCAATGTGATATCCCCCATCTTTCGAACGAAAGCCTTTTATAAATCAAGGCATTCTTGGAACGTTCTTCGAATGTCTTACAAACTGATCTCGCCTTAAATAGTTGTGCTGAGGAATTCTGACCGACTCTAGACAAGATTTCATCAATCATGTCTCCGGGTAAGTCTCTTAAAATATTGGGTTGTCTATCCATTTTGTGTTTTTATACTGTAAAATAGACAAGAGTTAGATTTATAAAAAAGTACTTATTAATACAAGAAATTTTACATATATCATAAAGCATAAGCACACTATATTACATATATTACACCACACGAATACAACTATCTTATTCCGAGTCGCTCGTTTCTTCTTCTTCGGTTTTGGTTCATTTTGCCAAGTTTCTAGGGATATATGATGTTCCCCTAATACGAGCCGTCGTTTTCCACATTGGTTTAGAAAAATCTGGTGGTTTAGAGGTTCCCGGGTTATTGTCACAACTTAAGAAATACGGGTGTTGACGATACATATAAAGTTCATCGTGTTTGGAATCAAATTTCTCTATTTTTATGCCCTTTCCCTTATTGTTCTCTTTTACTTTTTTAAATTGTGTTGGGGTAATTTCTATAACATCATCAGAATCCTTGTCGGGATCTGATTCATTGGAGAATTGGTAATCCTCCCAATACTTTGCTTCCTTGGCGGAAACACAATTGACCATAATTAACTTTGGTCGGTTGGTTGAGGATTTTCTTCTACTTAACCGTTTTATTATTTCCCCCACTGGTTCTATTTCTTCTTCCGGTTCCGATTCTTCTTCCGGTTCCGGCTCTTCTTCCGGTTCCTCTTCGGGAACTTGTGAATCAGTCCACGAATCATTCCAATTTACATTTGACTCTTCATTATTATTAGGTGAGTCAATGGGACTTGTTCTAGAGGTAGACATCTATCACATAATATCAAACACGTTAAGAGATTAATATATCACATAATATTCACATGTTAAAAATATATAGTTTCCAATAAAATTTGTTAAGCAATCATTTTTCAAGTAAACACGGTCGAAGTCCAGACTCACTAATGCATCCTAACAAACTCGATAAGACACACTAATGCAAAATTCTGGTTCTCTAAGACCAACGCTCTGATACCAACTGAAATGTCCCGTTCTTATTGATTAAAAACGTTCCATATTAATTGATTTTGTTGCGAGGTTTTGACCTCTATATGAGACGTTTTTCAAAGACTGCATTCATTTTAAAACAAACCATAACCTTTATTTCATCAATAAAGGTTTAAAAAGCTTTACGTAGATTATTAAATAATGATAATCTAAAATATCCTGTTTAGACACGACTATTACATAATGGTTTACAATACAAATATGTTACAACGAAATAAGTTTCTTGAATGCAGTTTTTACACAATATCATACAAGCATGGACTCCAAATCTTGTCCTTATTTAAGTATGCGACAGCGGAAGCTCTTAATAATCACCTGAGAATAAACATGCTTAAAACGTCAACAAAAATGTTGGTGAGTTATAGGTTTAACTCATATATATATATATATCAAATCGTAACAATAGACCACAAGATTTCATATTTCAATATACATCCCATACATAGAGATAAAAATCATTCATATGGTGAACACCTGGTAACCGACATTAACAAGATGCATATATAAGAATATCCCCATCATTCCGGGATACCCTTCGGATATGATATAAATTTTGAAGTATTAAAGCATCCGGTACTTTGGATGGGGTTTTTTAGGCCCAATAGATCTATCTTTAGGATTCGCGTCAATTAGGGTGTCTGTTCCCTAATTCTTAGATTACCAGACTTAATAAAAAGGGGCATATTCGATTTCGATAATTCAACCATAGAATGTAGTTTCACGTATTTGTGTCTGTTTTGTAAATCATTTATTAAACCTGCATGTATTCTCATCCCAAAAATATTAGATTTTAAAAGTGGGACTATAACTCACTTTCACAGATTTTTACTTCGTCGGGAAGTAAGACTTGGCCACTAGTCAATTCACGAACCTATAACAAATATGTACATATATATCAAAGTATATTCAAAATATATTTACAACACTTTTAATACATTTTGATGTTTTAAGTTTATTAAGTCAGCTGTCCTCGTTAGTAACCTACAACTAGCTGTCCAACGTTAGATGTACAGAAAAAAATTGATATATATTATCTTGAATCAATCCACGACCCAGTGTATACACGTCTCAGGCTAGATCACAACTCAAAGTATATATATATTTGGAATCAACCTCAACCCTGTATAGCTAACTCCCACATTACTGCATATAGAGTGTCTATGGTTGTTCCAAATAATATATACACATGGGTCGATATGATATGATAAAACATTTGCATACGTGTCTATGGTATCCCAAGATTACATAATATATTAGAATACATGTATAATACAATATAAGTTAGCTAGGATATGATTAATATAGATTTGTTACCAATTTTCACGTTGCTACAACAAGAAAAATTATCCAATCTTGTTTTACCCATAACTTCTTCATTTTAAATACGTTTTGAGTGAATCAAATTGCTATGGTTTCATATTGAACTCTATTTTATGAATCTAAATAGAAAAATTATAGGTTTATAGTCAGAAATATAAGTTACAAGTCATTTTTGTAAAGGTAGTCATTTCAGTCGAAAGAACGACGTCTAGATGACCATTTTAGAAAATATACTTTCACTTTGAGTTTAACCATGATTTTTGAATATAGTTTCATGTTCATAATAAAAATCATTTTCCCAGAAGAATAACTTTTAAATCAAAGTTTATCATAGTTTTTAATTAACTAACCCAAAATAGCCCGCGGTGTTACTACGACGGCGTATGTCCGGTTTTACAGTGTTCTTCGTGTTTCCAGGTTTTAAATCATTAAGTTAGCATATCATATAGATATAGAACATGTGTTTAGTTGATTTTAAAAGTCAAGTTAGAAGGATTAACTTTTGTTTGCGAACAAGTTTAGAATTAACTAAACTATGTTCTAGTGATTACAAGTTTAAACCTTCGAATAAGATAGCTTTATATGTATGAATCGAATGATGTTATGAACATCATTACTACCTCAAGTTTTCTGGATAAAGCTACTGGAAATTAGAAAAATGGATCTAGCTTCAAATGATCCTTGGATGGCCTGAAAGTTGTTGAAGCAGAATCATGACACGAAAACAAGTTCAAGTAAGATTTCCACTCGAAATAAGATTGTTATAGTTATAGAAATTGAATCAAAGTTTGAATATGAGTATTACCTTATATTAGAAAGATATCTTAATGTAAATAATAAAGATTTCTTGAGGTTGGATGATCACTCTACAAGATTGAAAGTAAGCTAGCAAACTTGGAAGTATTCTTGATTTTATGAAACTAGAACTTGTAGAATTTATGAAGAACACTTAGAACTTGAAGATAGAACTTGAGAGAGATTAATTAGATGAAGAAAATTGAAGAATGAAAGTGTTTGTAGGTGTTTTTGGTCATTGGTATATGGATTAGATATAAAGCATGTGTAATTTTGTTTACATGTAAATAAGTCATGAATGATTACTCATATTTTTGTAATTTTATGAGATATTTCATGCTAGTTGCCAAATGATGGTTCCCACATGTGTTAGGTAACTCATATGGGCTGCTAAGAGCTGATCATTGGAGTGTATATACCAATAGTACATATATCTAAAAGCTGTGTATTGTACGAGTACGAATACGGGTGCATACAAGTAGAATTGTTGATGAAACTGAACGAGGATGTAATTGTAAGCATTTTTGTTAAGTAGAAGTATTTTGATAAGTGTCTTGAAGTCTTTCAAAAGTGTATGAATACATATTAAAACACTACATGTATATACATTTTAACTGAGTCGTTAAGTCATCGTTAGTCGTTACATGTAAGTGTTGTTTTGAAACCTTTAGGTTAACGATCTTGTTAAATGTTGTTAACCCAATGTTTATAATATCAAATGAGATTTTAAATTATTATATTATCATGATATTATGATGTACGAATATCTCTTAATATGATATATATACATTAAATGTCGTTACAACGATAATCGTTACATATATGTCTCGTTTCAAAATCATTAAGTTAGTAGTCTTGTTTTTACAAATGAAGTTCATTGTTAATATACTTAATGATATGTTTACTTATCATAATATCATGTTAACTATATATATAACCATATATATGTCATCATATAGTTTTTACAAGTTTTAACGTTCGTGAATCACCGGTCAACTTGGGTGGTCAATTGTCTATATGAAACCTATTTCAATTAATCAAGTCTTAACAAGTTTGATTGCTTAACATGTTGCAAACACTTAATAATGTAAATAAAAATTTCATTTAATATATATATAAACATGGAAAAGTTCGGGTCACTACAGCATGTATTCTCAGTCCCAAAAATATAAAGAGTAAAAGGGAATCAAATTAACTCACCTAATGTATTTTGTAGTAAAAATACATAGGACGACATTGAACAAGTATAAGGTTGGCCTCGGATTCTCGAACCTATATTATTCATATATTTATTAAAACATATTCTTGTACTCGAATAAATATATATATATATATATATATATTATTATTAGTGATGTAATTGTTTTATTTATTAACATATAAGTTTCATTATTTATTTATATATTTTCATGTTGTACATAATAATATTAATATAGTTAAGTTATATAATTTAAATATATTTTTGTATATATAATATTTATATATATACTTATAGCCTTAACAACATCATTAAAACTTTAATAATAATGATATAGATAATACTGATAATAAATATAATAATGTTAATAAAAATGATAGAAATAATAGTTTTGATAGAATTTTCATAATTATTTGTTAATACTAACATTTAATGTCAAATGTTAATTCTAATACTAATAATAATGATACTTAATAATATTAATAATAATAATGGTATAATTAATAATAATACTTATATTAACAACAATAATAATACTAACAATCATAAAATAATACTAATACTAATATTAATGATAATAATAATAGTTTTTATCATCTTTATAATAATAATATTTATAATTGTTTATGATATTATAATATTGATAATAAATGTTAACTTTTATAAATACACATATCTCAATAATAATAATAAGTATAATTATAATACTAGCGATAATTTATATATTTGGTAGTAATAACAATACTTAATGATCAATAATAATAATAATAATAATAATAATAATAATAATAATAATAATAATAATAATAATAATAATAATAATAATAATAATAATAATAATAATAATAATAATAATAATAATAATAGAATAAAAATAAGAAATTTATACCCTTTAATGCTTTGTGTAAAAAGATTTGCCCACAACAAGGCTCGAACACGCGACATCCCGAATACCCGATAACACTCCTAACCATTCCTCCATTTCTGTTTTTCTTGTATAAATCAGATACAATCTATATATAACCCGTATTCTTTTATTTCCCCATTTCACTTTCTTTTTCTTCTTTTGTCTAAAAAAAATTTGCCAGGGACCAGGATTGAACCTGAGACCTCTAGTTCAAACACCAACATCCCTAACCATTGATCCATTCTCGTTTTTCTGAATTAAACTTACATCTAAATTTAGTTAAACCCTAAACGCTTGTTTCCTTCTCCTTAATCTTCTTACATCGAACAACAACTGAGATTATGGAATGATGTCGGCCCAAAATAGAAGCCCAATTAACAATAATCCTCCAGCCCGTTTTTCTAAAAGTTTATTAAATCTTTCAAGCCCAAATAATTATTTAAACATGTCAAGGACCAACATAACAAGTTATAAGCCCACATAGCTAATCAGTTAACACGTTTTAATTTAATAATAATATCTAGTCCCTGTAGGGCTTTTCTGTCGATGGGAAAAGTATACGACAACAAGGAGTCGTCATCTTCTTCGTAAAAAAATTACACTGAAGTATGAAGTGGCATTAGATTGAAGGTTGTAGGTTTGTATGATGCATCAATTGTAAAAACAATAGACACGAACCAAAAGTGATGACCAACAGCAATACTTTGATCATGTTGGCAGTTCTCGGTGTTCGATTCTAACAGAAAATAGAAACTGTATCATTCGATGGTTAGTGATGTTTGAAAGTGATTTGGATTTCATGGTGTTTGAGTTGCAACAAGAAAATAAGAAAGGAAACATGAGATACTTGTGCTTATTTGAGATTGTGAGGTGTCGGTTTTCAAGTTTATGGGTGATGTTTGTAAACCATAAGTGGTTTGATCGATCCACAAAGGCGGGTATAAGCTGCAGCAGGAGCTTCGATCAAAACAAAAGGAAAAAATAATAATTATGCAGTAGCAAAACTAAATGGGTTTCAAGTTGAGTTGAAGATGGTGAGTGGAAGGTTGTTTACGATGGTTGTGGTTTGTGGTGGTGCCGGTGGAAGCTCACGGTGGTGAGTTACATGACTGAACCAGGACAGAAGGTAGCATAGCAGTGGTGTAGATTGGTTGTCTAGGGTGGCTGTAAATTGTGGTGGTGATTGTAGCGTACTCTTGTGTATGTATATATATAGGTAATGAAGGTGACTATTGATGGTTTGGTGATCTACGGTGGTAATGGCGGTTGGGTTGGCGGCTCCGGTGACGTAGCTAGGTGGCCAATGGTCAATTAAGAAAGGGTGTAGGAGTTTTGAGTGTTCACTCTCTAGTCTCCCCATATAACCCTACACATAATAACAAGTTACATAATTATAATATTAATAATAATAATAATAAAATATTATATTATAAATCATGTGGTGAATGAATTCAACAAAGGAGACTCAACACAGTAGCAGTCGTTTAATTTGGTTTCTTTCTACCGACAGTTTGTCCCGAATGGCTATATCGTGTCCATTGCTAAACAGCTAACGTATAAAAGTGTTCCTAAAAATTCCAAATTTTTAGATTAAATATAATTAATTATTTCACTCATTAACTGTTTGAAACCTGATCAAAAAGGTTCGATAATTATTTATTTTCTGTTTCAATTTATATGTACGGAGTACTAATATTTAAACTTAAAAAGGTAAAAAATATTTTTAACAAATCTAACATCTTCGTAATCGATTTACAGTTCAACTTTTATTTTAGTCCTTCATGAACATGTAATATATCTATATTAAAACTAACAAAACGTCAACCGAGTGTTACCGACGTTTACTAATTAGGATCGAAATCATTCATTTTCAATATAAACATTCTATATATATATATCAAATCTTAATTAAAAAGTTTAAGTAAATAAATATATTAATTGTATTCTTTTAAACAACTAAATATAATATTATATATTTACAAGTAATATTTATATATATTATTATATATATTATATATATATATTTAAATATATGTGTAACTATTTACAAATAGTTGTTCTTGAATCGTCGGGAATGGTCGAAGGGTAATTGATGACATGAATATAGATTTCAAAACTTTCGAGACTCAACATTACAGATTTTGCTTATCGTGTCGGAAATATATAAAGATTAAAGTTTAAATTTGATCGAAAATTTTTGGGTCATCACAGTACCTACCCGTTAAAGAAATTTCGTCCCGAAATTTGAGTGAGGTGGTCATGGTTAACAATAAAAATATTTTCATGACAAATATGAGTTAATGAATGTAGTTTTATCATCATTATTGACTAATATAGGTAAAACGATTCGATTAGGTGAAGCGTACGAATGAAGCTGTCACAACAGATTCAGATAGAGATTTAACTTTTGACGTAGTCATGGTGGAATTTAGAAAATAAGGTGCGTCTTAGCTTTTGACGTTGTCTTGGTTGAATTTCGGAATTCAAGGGATTTAAAGAAAATCTTCAAAATCCACAAGATTTGATTCTTCGGCAAGTAAGGAAATTAAGATCTCTATGATTAAATACGGTGATCTGCCTCGATTCCTCTATCTAATATTTTCCATTATAAATTAAACTCTTTTGTTCCATTATCCTCATCATTCCTATACTTTCTTCCTTAGTTCTTACATCCAAAAGATTGTGAAAATGCTTAATCCAGTTCTAATCCTTGATATTTTCCTAATTATCATTTCTGTCATCCTTTTTTTTTAATCTTCCTCCAGAAAAATCTGTTTAGTTTTACTATTACCTTGGGGTGATACTATTCTTAATTATACCGTGTCTTTATATTGCTATTCGTATTAATATCCACAGTTTGTAACCTCTGCGTTGTTGTTGGGTTTTATATCTTCCCTTATGTTTCGGAGCTCTTTGCCTTTTTATTCTCCTCTCGATCGCTAGTAAAATGAGTAATGGTCCAAAATTCATAGGTATGGAGTTTTGAATAATCCTAATGTTCTAAGTAGTAAGGGACATAATAGCACGATCTTGATTGGTTAAATTACCAGAAGTTACGGGAAAAGATAGAACTATCAAGAAATATGTTCTTGATATGTTTATAAGTTAGATAGAATGTAAGAGTCGTGTAACATGGCACATGATGATGTTATGATCTATGAATCATCACGTTCCAATAGAAGTTCAGCATGACTTACTGTAATATAATCACGTTGATCAAGTGTCATTATATTATACTAACTCATGCATCAGTTCCCAACACTACTTCAATAACATTCATATTTTAAACTTGAAGGTTTATAGAATATAGAAACTAAACAGTTTCTTTTATGATGTACTATAGATAGCACGAATAGATAAATCATTTCGGACAAGAATATTTATGAAAATATCCTCAAAAATATCGAAGATATTTATGATGATATTTTGGAATTTCTAAGATCGAAGGTTGATGAAGAAAATCCTTTCGCAAGGATTCAGAATAAATAAGGAGCAAGATATTCGCTGAAGAGTTCATCAGACATTGAATCATTTGGATTCTTTGAAGTCAAACTTATTCTTTGTGATTTGTTCACGGCTTCCTTCATAGTTTCGCATAATCCGCTTTTCGGTACTAAATTTTCTATTGAGTGTTTCCAATACTCCATTCTTTATCATCAAACTTTCAACGGTTAAGGTCGTTTACGGTTGTCTACGGTTTCTGCTGCTTCATTCAGCTTCCTCAAAATTTGGAGTATTGATTCGTAGACTGGGTGCTTTTTAGAATTTCAGAATAAAAGATCATAATTCTAAAATATAAATGTTATATGTATTTATATATCTGTTGATGTAGACATGCTGCGAGATTTCAAAATACTGATTGCAAATTCTCGGTAATTAGAATGGAAATTCTCGGTATAAGATGTGAATGAGTATATAATAGAGTTTCAATGAGTATAAAGATTTTTCGGAAAGTCAAAGATCAATGGAGTTGCTGGCAAGTTTACTTCTAATGTAGTGGAATATAAACAGTTTCCCGGTAACGATGACGAAAGGTAAACTTATATATCAAAGTTATAATAAGGTTTATTCAAATGAAAAGTTGAAATTGGTTTACTGAAGCTGTGACATAGTTGGCTACTTTGCAAAGGAATTGCATGGTTATTTTCGGTAATAACAATGCCGAAGGAGCTAGCACAGATGCGTGTTAAACGTTTACTCAGGTTCCGAGTATTTTTCAGGTGCATAACTATATGCATCAATCTCTTCTCCGTAGATGAAGTGCAGTTGGTTCATCCTCTAGATTGAGGTGTTTTAAAGAATCATGAAAGCTTTGAACGTAGATTGTAATCGTCAAGATACAAATGAAGTTTAGGATGAAATCAAGTGGCAAACTTGAAGAATTGTTTAGTTTCATATGTTATGATCAATATTTTAATTCATTTTAATTGTCCAATATTATTAATCCACAGTCGATAGTCCACAGTTAACAGTCCAATAATTCATATATATATAGTTTAATATATAATATTCGAATTAATTAATACGTATCGTGACCCGTGTACATGTCTCAGACTCGATCACAACTCAAACTATATATATTATTGTAGAATCAACCTCAACCCTGTATAGCTAACTCCAGCATTACTGCATATAGAGTGTCTATGGTTATTCCAAATAATATATATAGATGCGTCGATATGATATGTCAAAACCTTGTATACGTGTCCCGATATTTAAAGTGCGTAAAAATAAATAACAGAAATTAACTGATGATAAATAAAGTGCGTAAAGTAAATAACAGAATTTAAATGACGATAAATAAAATTGCGATTGCGATAAATAAAATGTAATCAGTTAGCTAGGAACAATTAGCTAGGAACAGTTAGCGTGGATTCTTAACAAAATTTCTCATAGTTATTTTGTTTGTTTCTAACAAATTTTATTTTGTCAAATGTTTTCTTCATTATGCCAGTTGTTGGATTCTGATAAGTCAAAATCCAAATATGAATTTAAATGAAAATGGTTATTTTGCGGTGAACGGATACGTATCTTTGTAGATGTAAATAGGATAGTAAATGAATGTTGAATCAGATTTGAAGAATGTACAATGTAACTTATTAATGTGAAATATAAATATTCCTTGGGTATTACCTACCCGTTAAAATATTTTCACCATTAACAGTTTGTACAAAAGAATTTTTAATTACAATCTTTATGAAAACATATATACATATGTATTTTCTTCAGATGTAATCATGGATTTAATGAGTCAATATGATATTAAACTCATTTGATTTACCGTTTGAACGAGAATATATAATCTCTAAAACATTAAAGATTACATAATCGCCATGTCGAACGAAGGTAATTGATGTAGAACGATTCGTAGAACGATGATTATACTCGAGGTACATAATAAGATGTTGAGACATGGATTGTTGATGGTACTGGTGCTGTTATTGATGGTACTGTTGGTGCCGGTGTTGTTACTGAAGCTGGTAAATTTTGCACCATATTCTCCAAATTGATTACTCGAGCGCGAAGTTCGTTGACTTCTTCTATTATTCTGGGATGATTGTCGGTCGGAACGAGCGGATGAATAAGGTTCAGAATTTGAGATAGTATATAACTGTGGTGAGATATTCAGGAAATGAGGGTGAAAATGGTGTTGTGGATAGGTTCGCCGGTAAGTGCTTCAGGTTCTTTACCAAGAGATGAATTCGGTTGACGGAAAGGATCACCTTCTTCTTGTCTCCAATGATTAAGTAGACTACGAATCCATCAGATGAATTGAAAATGACTAGTTGGTTGATCCATTTCATTTACACTGCTTTCAGAGCTTAAGTGAATATCCATGTCGGAATAGCTGTCGGAATAACTATCGGAATAGCTATCGGAATCTGAGGGACTCGAACTGGTTGAGGAATTCATCTCGTACAATCAGATGAAGGATTTTTGATAAGAATTAGATTATAGGATGTAGATTAGTACTATGCAATACATAATTTACATATGCATATATAATACTAAAATCCCATAAGTTACGGAGGAATCTACGGAAGTTGTCAGGCAAAGTTACAGATATGCTAAGATATGAATTAGCAGATACGCTAAGATACGAATTTTGTCTATACACTATTCATGCAATCATTATAGTAAGATGTGTCTAGACTAAGAATGATATGCAGGTAATTTCCTAAGGATGATAAGCAGATGATTTCCGACTAGAAATGATAAGCAAAACTTTTGACATGCAGGAACGGTCGAAGTCCAGACTCACTAATGCATCTAAACAACTATCAGTTTGACATACTAATGCATGACCTGGTTCGCTAAGACCACCGCTCTAATACCAACTGTGATGCCCTGACCAAATCCATATGGACGAGAACATTACATATGATTACATCGCGAGGTATTGACCTCTATATGATACATTTTTACAAACATTGCATTCATTTTTAGAAGGCAATCTTTCATTTCATCGAAAGTTGATAGGTATGCATACCATTTCATAATATCCAAACTATAAATGACCTAATCCGTCATTTATTTAATAATAATCTCTAATGAACTTCAACGACTCGAATGCAACATCTTTTGAAATATGTCATGAATGACTCCAAGTAATATTTTTAAAATGAGCTAATGCACAGCGGAAGATTTCTTTCAAACTTGAGAATAAACATGCTTTAAAGTGTCAACTAAAAGGTTGGTAAGTCCATAAATTTATCTTAAAACAATAAAATTCATCATTTTGATAGACCACAAGATTTAAAAGCTGCATGGTACAAATGGGCCCGGATCCTATACCCACCTGTAATGTACATGCGATATCCTTTAAATACAGTACACATTTCTCGTGTACGAAATCCATTTTTCATAAATCATAGTAACCGTACACTTATCTTGTGCACAAAATAACATACACATAACCTGTGTATAAATGGTGGCAATTATCATGTCCACATATAATTCACATCAACTGGTGGCAATTATCATGTCCACATAATTCAATGGTGGCAATTATCATGTCCACAATCATGTCCACATAATTCAATGGTGGCAATTATCATGTCCACATAATTCAATAATAATCCGCAGAACTTCTGTCTGCATAATAATTCATTCGAGGAATGTTTTTCTTGTGTCTATCTCGTCAAACATTTATAAAAGTATTTCATGTATTCGCAGTTCAAAATATATCTCAAAAGCATTTAATAATGCAGTTGTAAAAACAGCGCATGTATTCTCAGTCCCAAAAATATAAAGAGTAAAAGGGAATCAAATGAACTCACCTAATGTATTTTGTAGTAAAAATACATAGGACGACATTGAACAAGTATAGGGTCGGCCTCGGATTCACGAACCTATATTATTCATATATGTATTAAAACATATTCTTGTACTCGAATAAATATATATATATTATTATTATTATTAGTGATGTAATTGTTTTATTTATTAACTTATAAGTTTCATTATTTATTTATATATTTTCATGTTGTACATAATAATATTAATATAGTTAAGTTATATAATTTAAATATATTTTTGTATGTATAATCTTTATATATATACTTATAGCCTTAACAACGTCATTAAAACTTTAATAATAATGATATAGATAATACTGATAATAAATATAATAATGTTAATAAAAATGATAGAAATAATAGTTTTTATAGAATTTTCATAATAATATGTTAATACTAACATTTAATGTCAAATGTTAATTCTAATACTAATAATAATTATACTTAATAATATTAATAATAATAATGGTATTATTAATAATTAATAATAATACTTATATTAACAACAATAATAATACTAACAATCATAAAATAATACTAATACTAATATTAATGATAATAATAATAGTTTTTATCATCTTTATAATAATAATATTTATAATTGTATCTGATATTATAATATTGATAATAAATGTTAACTTTTATAAATACACGTATCTCAATAATAATAATAATAATAATAAGTATAATAATAATACTAACGATAATTTATATATTTGGTAGTAATAACAATACTTAATGATCAATAACAATAATAATAATAATAATAATAATAATAATAATAATAATAATAATAATAATAATAATAATAATAATAATAATAATAATAGAATAAAAATAAGAAATTTATACCCTTTAATGCTTTGTGTAAAAAGATTTGCCCACAACAAGGCTCGAACACGCGACATCCCGAATACCCGCTAACACTCCTAACCATTCCTCCATTTCTATTTTTTTGATATAAATCAGATACAATCTATATATAACCCGTATTCTTTTATTTCCCCATTTCACTTTCTTTTTCTTCTTTTGTCTAAAAAAAAATTGCCAAGGACCAGGATTGAATCTGAGACCTCTAGTTCAAACATCAACACCCCTAACCATTGATCCATTCCCGTTTTTCTGAATTAAACTTACACCTAAATTTAATTAAACCCTAAACGCCTGTCTCCTTCTCCTTAATCTTCTTACATCGAACAGCAACTGAGATTATGGAATGATCTCGGCCCAACATAGAAGCCCAATTAACAATAATCCTCCATCCCATTTTTCTAAAAGTTTATTAAATCTTTCAAGCCCAAATAATTATTTAAACATGTCAAGGACTAACATAACAAGTTATAAGCCCACATAGCTAATCACTTAACACGTTTTAATTTAATAATAATATCTAGTCCCTGTAGGGCTTTTCTGTCGATGGGAAAAGTATACGACAACAAGGAGTCGTCATCTTCTTCGTAAAAAAAATTACACAGAAGTATGAAGTGGCATTAGATTGAAGGTTGTAGGTTTGTATGATGCATCAATTGTAAAAACAATAGACACGAACCAAAAGTGATGACCAACAGCAATACTTTGATCATGTTGGCAGTTCTCGGTGTTCGATTCTAACAGAAAACATAAACTGTATCATTCGATGGTTAGTGATGTTTGAAAGTGATTTGGATTCGTGGTGTTTGAGTTGCAACAAGAAAATAAGAAAGGAAACATGAGATACTTATGCTTATTTGAGATTGTGAGGTGTCGGTTTTTAAGTTTATGGGTGATGTTTGTAAACCATAAGTGGTTTGATCGATCCACAAAGGTGGGTATAAGCTGCAGCAGGAGCTTCGATCAAAACATAAGGAAAAAATAATAATTATGCAGTAGCAAAACTAAATGGGTTTCAAGTTGAGTTGAAGGTGGTGAGTGGAAGGTTGTTTACGATGGTTGTGGTTTGTGGTGGTGCCGGTGGAAGCTCACGGTGGTAAGTTACACGACTGAACCAGGACAGAAGGTAGCATAGCAGTGGTGTAGATTGGTTGTCTAGGGTGGCTGTAAATTATGGAGGTGATTGAAGCGTACTCTCGTGTATGTATATATATAGGTAATGAAGGTGACTATTGATGGTTTGGTGATCTACGGTGGTAATGGCGGTTGGGTTGGTGGTTCCGGTGACATAGCTAGGTGGCCAATGGTCGATTAAGAAAGGGTGTAGGAGTTTTGAGTGTTCACTCTCTAGTCTCCCCATATAACCATACACATAATAACAAGTTACATAATTATAATATTAATAATAATAATAATAAAATATTATATAATAAATCATGTGGTGAATGAATTCAACAAAGGAGACTCAACACAGTAGCAGTCGTTTAATTTGGTTTCTTTCTACCGACAGTTTGTCCCGAATGGCTATATCGTGTCCATTGCTAAACAGCTAACGTATAAAAGTGTTCCTAAAAATCCCAAATTTTTAGATTAAATATAATTAATTATTTCACTCATTAACTATTTGAAACCTGATCAAAAAGGTTCGATAATTATTTATTTTCTGTTCCAATTTATATGTACGAAGTACTAATATTTAAACTTAAAAAGGTAAAAAATATTTTTAACAAATCTAACATCTTCGTAATCGATTTACAGTTCAACTTTTATTTTAGTCCTTCATGAACATGTAATATATCTATATTAAAACTAACGAAACATCAACCGAGTGTTACTGACGTTTACTAATTAGGCTCGAAATCATTTTTTTTCAATATACACATTCTATGTATATATCAAATCTTAATTAAAAAGTTTAAGTAAATAAATATATTAATTATATTCTTTTAAACAACTAAATATAATATTATATATTTACAAGTAATATTTATATATATATTTATATATATATATATATATATATATATATATATATATATATATATATATATATATATATATATATATATATATATATATATATATATATATATATATATATATATATGTAACTATTTATAAATAGTTGTTCGTGAATCGTCGGGAATGGTTGAAGGGTAAATGATGACATGAATATAGATTTCAAAACTTTCGAGACTCAACATTACAGATTTTGCTTATCGTGTCCGAAATATATAAAGATTAAAGTTTAAATTTGATCGGAAATTTCCGGGTCATCACATTGTAACCTCCGTGTTGTTATTGGGCTTTATATTTTCTCTTATATTTTGGAGCTCTTTGCCTTTTTATTCTCTTCTCGACCTCTAGTAAAGCGAATAATGGTCCAGAATTCGTAAGTATGGAGTTTCGAATGAACTTAATATTCTAAACAAGAAAGAACGAAATCGCACGATTTGATTTGTCAAATTACCTGAATCACTGAGAATAGAACTATCAAGAATATACTTTCTTGATATGTTCAGAAGTTAAGTAGAATGAAAGAGTTATGTAACATGGCACATGATGACATTATGTTCTGTGAATCATCACTTCCCATTAGAAACTCAGCATGACTTACTGTAATATAATCACGTTGATCAAGTGTCATTATATTATACTAACTCATGCTTCAGTTCTCAACACTAATTCAATAACATTCATATTTTAAGCTCAAATTTTTTAGAAATTTGAAACTAAAACAGTTTCCTTTCTGATGTAACACTGATATCGCGAAGAGATAAATGATTTCAGATACGAATAGTTATGGAAATATCTTTACAAATATCGAGGATATTTATAATGAAAGATACGATGATATCTTAGAATTTCTAATATCGATGGATGATGATGAAGATTTATCCGTAAAAGTGTAGAGTCAGGAGCAAGGTATTTGTTAATGACTTCAGCAGATACTGAATCATTTGGATTCCTTGAAGGCAAGTTTAGTCTTTGTGATTTTGTCCATAGCCTCCTTCATAGTTTCGCATAATCCGCTTTTCGGTACTAAATTTTCTATTGAGCGTTTCCAACACTCCATTCTTTATCATCATACTCTTGACTGTTAAAGTCATTAACAGTTTTCGCTGCTTTATCATCTTTCTCAAAATTCAAAGAACTGATTCGTAGACTAGAGTGCTTTTCAGACTGCCAGAATGGGAGATCATAATTCTAAGAGATAAAGGTTATATGTATACATATAACTGTTGATGTAGAAACGCTAGAGATTCAAAATTCTGATTGCTAATTGCTAATTTCTGATAATTGATAATTGATTATGTATACAAATATAATGGTTCTTCGGAGGGACTTAAGCTAACGAATAATGAGGTTGCTAGTAAGTTTACTGCTAATGTGGCGGAATATAAACGGTTCCCCGGTAACGATGATGAAAGGCAACTTATATATCAAGGTTATAATAAGGCTTATCTGAATGAAGTAGAAGTTAATTTACTGGAGCTGTGACAAAATTGACTAATTTGAAAAGGAATTGCAAAGTTATTTTCGGTAATAACAACGCCAAAGGAGCTAGTACAGATACGTGTTAAACGTTTACTCAGGTTTCGAGAGTTTTCAGGTGCATGACTATATGCATCAATCTTTTCCTTCCGTAGATGAAGTGCGGTTGGATCATTCTCTCGATTGAGGTGTTTTCAAGAATCATGAAAGATTTGAACACAGATTGGAATTGTCAAGATTCAAATGAGGTTTAAGAGGAAATCAAGTGGCAAACTTGAAGAAATGTTTAGTTTCATATGTTATAATCAATATTTTAATTCATTTTAATTGTCCAATGTTGGTAGTCCACAGTTAATAGTCCACAGTTAGTAGTTCCATAATTCATATGTAGTTTAATATATAATATTCGAATTTATTAATACGTATCGTGACCCATTTTATACATGTCTCAGACTCGATCACAACTCAAAGTATATATATTATTTTAGAATCAACCTCAATCCTGTATAGCTAACTCGATTATTACCGCATATAGAGTGTCTATGGTTATTCCAAATAATATATATAGATGCGTCGATATGATATGTCAAAACCTTGTATACATGTCGTGATATTTAAAATGCGTAAATAACAGTATTTAAAAAACGATGTCAAAACCTTCTAACAAATTTTATTTTGTCCAATCTCTTCTTCATTATGCCACTTGTTGGATTCTGATAAGTCAAAATCCAAATATGAAATTGAATGAAAATGGTTATTCTGTGGTGAACGGATTCGTATATCTTTGGATGTAAGTAGGATAGTAAATAACTGTTGAATCAAATTCGAAGAATGTACAGTGTAACTTATTAATGTGAAATCTAGATATTCCTTAGGTATTACCTACCCGTTAAAATATTTTCACCATTAACAGTTTGTACAAAAGAATTTTTAATTACAATCTTTATGAAAACATATATACATATATATTTTCCTCATATGTAATCATAGATTTAATGAGTTAATATGATATTAATCTCATTTTCTTTTCGGTTTGAGCTAGAATAAAGAATCTCTAAGACTTTGGAGATTACTTAATCGCCACAGAATGTTTCTCCAATGATGTTATAGATTAACACTTCATCGGTTGTTGTTGTTGGTACTCCTTGGTATCTATGGTGCGTACGACGTTGATGTTCGAGGTACATATTGTGATGTAAATTTTAATAAAAAGATAATCTTAATAATCATGATAAAAATAATACTTTTAATAATAATGATGGTAAAATAATGTTTATATATAAAATCGCTTCGATGATAATAATACTACTAGTACTGATAATAATACTAACGATAAAAATAACCATTTTACTACAACTGATAATAAGTTTAATAATAACTATACTAATAATCATTTTAATAATAATGGTGATAATATTAATTATAATATTTATGTCATTAATAATAATGATAATAATAATAACAATACATATATTAATAATAATAACAATGATAACAATTATAATACTAGTAATAATAACAATAACAATAATAATTTATAATAATAATAATAATAATAGTAATAATAATAATAATAATAATAATAATAATAATAATAATAATAATAATAATAATAATAATAATAATAATAATAATAATAATAATAATAATAATAATAATAATTTGTGAGAAAACTACCTCACAAGAGTTCCAAAAAAATAGTTGCCCGCGCCCGGGCTTGAACCCATGACCTCTCGAATAACGATAACATGTTAAACCAGCTGGGCTATTGCCCATTTTCTGTAAGAATACCCATTCCATAAATATTTAACCCTTACGTTCCCAGTTTCCATTTATCCTCTTCAATTTAAAAATCGACCAAGGATCAAACCATGTTATCAGCGAGTTTCTTAATTAGTTTTAAGACTAGAAATTGATACAAAAATGACTCTCAAACTAGGTTAAATCGATTTAAATAAAATAGAAAGAAATTGAGTTATAACAGTCAATTAAACGCGTTTATGAACTTAAAATCAAATTCGAGATTTTTGAATGTTTTAGACTGAGATTATAACATGAAAAAGTTTGTATATCCCTCCTAGAAACTTTATGAACAATCAATTTAACTTGAAACATCACAACGAATACGAATTTTTCTATGAACACTTCGTTTGACATATTGAAAATAAACTTTGACTCCAAAATTAGAGATCGATAGGATAAATTAGACCTTGAAACTTTCCAGATAGATTGAGTGAAAGGTTCCTAACAGAATTGCATTAACACATTTTGAAATAGATTTCAAAATCGTTCTAATTAAAAATTGAAGCAAGAACAGGGAATACGCTGAGTTATTGCTTTTTTTTCTTGTTTGAATTCAATTATTTAAGGCAGTTAAATAGATAATTGATAATGGTGATGAAGAAACTGAGTGAGTTAGCCAAAATTACTGAACAACGCAATTTATTTATAGTCCATTAGTCGACAGAATTAATTCAATCAGGAACAGAGATTTAAATAAAAGTGAGCGTGACTCTCAACTGATTTTGTATTGTTTTGGATCACTGATTTTGACTTGTAATAATATCAGACAATTACAAAAACTATACACAGTATGATTGCTACATCGAACGGTTTTTGATTCTAAATCAGTACATATATGATTTTATATATATAATATCAATAATTAATAATTAATAATATTAATAATAATCAAAATACTTAATAATAATAATAATATTAATAATAATAAGAGTTATAATAATAATATGATGATCTTAATAATAATAATAATCTTAATAAATTTATTAATAATTAATAATATTGATGGTAATAATAAAATGATAATAATAATATTATTAATGTTACTATTGATAATTATCATGATAGTAATAATAATAATAATAATTATAATAATAGTAATTATTATTTATAATAATGATAAATTGTATTAATTTCTAATAATATTCATATTGATAATAATGATTTTAATGATAATGGAAATTACAAAATAATAATAATAATAATAATGTTAATCAAAATTTTATTACTCATTATAATATAATAAATGATATTAACAATGATAACAATAATATCATAACAAATTATATGTAACACCCGCGTTTTGGACCTAGATGAAACGACCATTGTACCCTGGGGTATGGTGTAATTAGTGATTTTTAATAATTATATGTTTATAATTATTTGGTTATTTAGTTGAAACCAGTTTGTGACAAGGGTCACAGAACAGGTTCGTTTGTTGAATTTGGACTCCGTTAGGGCTTCCTAACGAAGTACGAAAGATATCAAATAACTGATAAATATCCGTGTGTGATGGGGTATTGTATTTAACCTAAATATAAAAGCTAGAAGTCAGCTACTTCTCTTATTTTCTTGAAGCTTCTAAACAAACACCGTACCTAATCTCTATCTCCTTCACAAACCCTAGTTGATCTAAACTTGAAAATGGATTAAGAGACTTTAGAAACTGATTTCTAGCATCATTGTGAGCATCATCTCAGGTTTGTCTTGTTGAATCCTTGCTTTGATTCTTGATTAAATGGGTTTTTATGTTCTTGAGTAAAAAGTGAGTTTTGATGCTTGAATCTTGATGAAATGTGTTTGTTATGCTTAATTGATGTTAGATATATGTTATATAGTTGTTATATGATGTTTTTGAAGTGGTTTAATGTTCAGATTGAGCAAAAATCATGTTTTGGGGTCAAAAAACTCGAAAACAGCGAGCTGTAGGTGTTCATCAGCACCCACACTTTTGACAGGTCACTCGTACAAGTGACCACACTTTTGATGGGTCAACCGTGCATGTGAGGGCTCACTCGCACGAGTGAGGCCTCAGTCACACGTGTGACACCTGGTCAGATTTTGCGGAAACTTGTTTTGGTCATACCTTTCTAACCGTAGCTCCGTTTTTGATGAATCAAGTATCGTTGGAATCGTAATGAAAAATCCTTTCCAATGGTAAACTTTTAAGAAACTGGATCAAACTTTATTTTGGTCAGAAAAAGGGGTTTTAGGGTTTATGCCTTGTTTTGCACGCATTTGAGTGTCGTTATGGGCTGAAGTTATGATGTAGACTTATCATATAGTGATTACATGTTTGTAGGTGTTGATTTAGTGTATGTATTGATGTTTGATGTTGTGATTTTGGGTTGAAACCCATATAAATAGATGTTGCTACTGTTGTTCATCACTCGCACGAGTGAGCCTTCACTCGTACGGTTGAGGTAGTCAACCGTGTGGTGAACCGTGCGAGTGAGTGGTTATGGGAACTTATGTTTTGATTGTGATGATACGTATGATTGAGATGTGACTCGTACGAGTCATTGGTCACTCGTGTAGTGAATCGTACGGATCGGGTGAGTTATTGTTGGATGTTTAGTCATAGACCAAACGTACGAGTGAGTTGTCAACCGCACGGTTGCATGTTTTCAAACGTGTGTGTGATGGTGTTACTCGTACGATTGACAGACCAATAGTAAAGTGATTAAGTGTTGGTTTTAGTTTTGGTGTTGTTGTCTTGTTGTTGAGTTGTTATCAAGACATGATTACTGACTGTGTTATGTCTATTCTCAGGTGATAAGGATGAAGAGAAGGCTCAGTAAGATTAGAATTATGAGTGCCTTCTATTGCTGGTAATCGGTGAGTGAGATTATCTCCGGGTGTAGTATAGAGTAGCAAGTTGTGCTACTATGTTATACTGTTATAGTTGTTATGCTTAGTAGATATGTTGTAATAATGATCATTTTAGAGTTGCCATGCTAGTCGTAGGGACAGTTTTTCGTAGTGGTAGTTGCTTAACAGTTGTGTTCATAAGTTGTAGTTGCGTGTTGGAACCTATTGTTGTTAGGTTCATCTCAGAGAGGTCAACCTTGTTGTGGTTGGGTCCAGTTGGCTACTGTTTATTGAGTATAGTGCTGAATGACGCATCACCTGTGTGTGGATTTACTATACTGGGGATTCGGTAGTAAGGAATTTCGGTAGATGCTAGACTGATCAGCTAGTGGTCGTGTGCTCGTACAAGCCACCGAGTCTCTAGTTGGAGCATAGTTGCTAGTTGATAGTTGCCAGTTGTTAGTTGTCGGTTGCCTGTCATTGATTGTTGTAGTTGCTGTAGTTGTACAAGTTGGTACTGTATGTTAGATCTGTTAGATGATTCCATTCACTTAGCCTTGTGCTAACCCCCCTCACCTCCTCCCTTGCAGGTTTTGGATGTTAGCGGGTTTCGGGATAGAAGTGGTTGTTTGAAGATATGTTTGACAAGACGAACTCTGATGTCTTAACTTTTATAAATATGTAACTAGTTGTTTAACGTAACACCGGTGGTTTTCAATAAGTAACTAGCTAATGATTTATGATAATCATGTTTGTAATTAACTAAGGGTATTTATGCGAATTAAGACTTCCGCTGTGATTTTAAAAAAAAAAATTAAAAAAAATCAGGGTGTTACAACTTGGTATCAGAGCATAGGTTTGGCCGCATGTACATTGTGTTGAATGTCATGTTCCCAAACCTTGTGTTATGTCAAACATATCTGAGGGGATGGGTTAAGTGAATGTAGGGATTACATGCGTTAGTTGATAGGTACTAACTTGTTTTCCACTAAGCGTTGGTGTGAGTTCTTGTGGCAGTGTAGATATGGCAGATAATGCAGGAAACGCAACTGGTCCGTCAGCCTCCGGAACATTCAGAGCCCCAGATGAAGACTGATATGTGTCAGAAGAGGATCCGCAGGAACAAATTCTAGATTTGAAAAGTCAGTTAAAGGAAGCACATGATCGAATAAGGGAATTAGAACAAAGTCAGATAATAGTGAATCCAAGTGGTAGCGTACCGAATCAAATGTTTAATGGGTATCCGGTGCAGCCAAATATGTATCAGCAAACTGGAAGTGCTTTCCAACAACTGCAATGGTTACCACCTCAGTATCAGTTTCCTCAACAGTATCAGATGCCACCTCAGTTTAATCAACAGTTCCCAAATCAGATGTGGAGTCCGTATCAGACGTCGATGTTTCAACAACCAAAGAAATGTACGTTCAAACAGTTTCTGAATTGTAATCCACCCGAGTATTCAGGAAGTTCTAACCCAACGGTAACCCTTAACTGGTTAAGAGAGATAGAAAAGGTTTTTGAGGCATGTCAGTGCGAACCAAAATTGCAGGTTATTTATGCTAGTCGTATGCTGAAGAATAGGGCAATGGTTTGGTGGGATACGGTTATTTCTAGTATACCAAAAGAGCAAGTTGAAATGTCCCGTTCTTATTGATTAAAAACGTTCCATATTAATTGATTTCGTTGCGAGGTTTTGACCTCTATATGAGACGTTTTTCAAAGACTGCATTCATTTTTAAAACAAACCATAACCTTTATTTCATAAATAAAGGTTTAAAAAGCTTTACGTAGATTATCAAATAATGATAATCTAAAATATCCTGTTTACACACGACCATTACATAATGGTTTACAATACAAATATGTTACATCGAAATCAGTTCCTTGAATGCAGTTTTTACACAATATCATACAAACATGGACTCCAAATCTTGTCCTTATTTTAGTATGCAACAGCGGAAGCTCTTAGTATTCACCTGAGAATAAACACGCTTTAAACGTCAACAAAAATGTTGGTGAGTTATAGGTTTAACCTATATACATCAAATCGTAACAATAGACCACAAGATTTCATATTTCAATACACATCCCATACATAGAGATAAAAATCATTCATATGGTGAACACCTGATAACCGACATTAACAAGATGCATATATATAAGAATATCCCCATCATTCCGGGACACCCTTCGGATATGATATAAATTTTGAAGTACTAAAGCATCCGGTACTTTGGATGGGGTTTGTTAGGCCCAATAGATCTATCTTTAGGATTCACGTCAATTAGAGTGTCTGTTCCCTAATTCTTAGATTACCAGACTTAATAAAAAGGGGCATATTCGATTTCGATAATTCAACCACAGAATGTAGTTTCACGTACTTGTGTCTATTTTGTAAATCATTTATAAAACCTGCATGTATTCTCATCCCAAAAATATTAGATTTTAAAAGTGGGACTATAACTCACTTTCACAGATTTTTACTTCGTCGGGAAGTAAGACTTGGCCACTGGTTAATTCACGAACCTATAACAATATATACATGTATATCAAAGTATGTTTAAAATATATTTACAACACTTTTAATATATTTTGATGTTTTAAGTTTATTAAGTCAGCTGTCCTCGTTAGTAACCTACAACTAGTTGTCCACAGTTAGATGTATAGAAATAAATCGATAAATATTATCTTGAATCAATCCACGACCTAGTGTATACGTATCTCACTATTGATCACAACTCAAACTATATATATTTTGGAATCAACCTCAACCCTGTATACCTAACTCCAACATTCACATATAGAGTGTCTATGGTTGTTCCGAAATATATATAGATGTGTCGACATGATAGGTCAAAATATTGTATACGTGTCTATGGTATCTCAAGATTACATAATATACAATACAAGTTGATTAAGTTATGGTTGGAATAGATTTGTTACCAATTTTCACGTAGCTAAAATGAGAAAAATTATCCAATCTTGTTTTACCCATAACTTCTTCATTTTAAATCCGTTTTGAGTAAATCAAATTGCTATGGTTTCATATTGAACTCTATTTTATGAATCTAAACAGAAAAGTATAGGTTTATAGTCGGAAAAATAAGTTATAAGTCGTTTTTGTAAAGGTAGTCATTTCAGTCGAAAGAACGACGTCTAGATGACCATTTTAGAAAACATACTTCCACTTTGAGTTTAACCATAATTTTTGGATATAGTTTCATGTTCATAATAAAAATCATTTTCTCAGAATAACAACTTTTAAATCAAAGTTTATCATAGTTTTTAATTAACTAACCCAAAACAGCCCGCGGTGTTACTACGACGGCGTAAATCCAGTTTTACGGTGTTTTTCGTGTTTCCAGGTTTTAAATCATTAAGTTAGCATATCATATAGATATAGAACATGTGTGTAGTTAATTTTAAAAGTCAAGTTAGAAGGATTAACTTTTGTTTGCGAACAAGTTTAGAATTAACTAAACTATGTTCTAGTGATTATGAGTTTAAACCTTCGAATAAGATAGTTTTATATATATGAATTGAATGATGTTATGAACATCATTACTACCTCAAGTTTAGTAGGTAAACCTACTGGAAGTGATAAGAAATGATCTAGCTTCAAAGGATCTTGGATGGCTTGAAAGTTCTTGAAGTAGGATCATGACACAAAAACAAGTTCAAGTAAGATTTTTACTCGAATTAAGATAGTTTATAGTTATAGAAATTGAATCAAAGTTTGAATATGAATATTACCTTGAATAAGAAAGATAACCTACTGTATATAACAAAGGTTTCTTGATCTTAGATGATTACTTGGAATGGATTAGAAAGCTTGGAAGTAAATTAGTAAACTTGAAGGGATTTTTGAATTGTTCTTGAAGTGTTCTTCCTATGATGATTATAGCTTGATTCTTGAAGTGATTTTTGATGAAGATGATGATTAAATACTGGAAAAATACATTCATAATAGTGTGTGTGTGTGTTGAGAGAGAATTAGAAAGAGAATTGGAAGTGAAATGGAGTGAATGATGAGTGGTAATTGGTGAGTGGTGAGTGGGGTTAAAAGGAGTTCTAGTTAGTTGACTAGCTCATGGTAGAAGTTAAAATTGATTAGTCATACATGACATAATCAAGAGTGGAATCCCATGCTAGTTCCTATTGGTATATACTCATAGTAAGTACGTTTTGAAGCTGTGTATAATACGGGTAAGAATACGACTAGAATTCTTGATGAAAGAAAAGAATGGAAAAGTAACTGTAACCATTTTCGTTAAGTATGAGTGTTTTGATATATGTCTTGAAGTCTTCCAAAAGTATTTTAATACATCTAAATACACTACATGTATATAAATTTTAACTGAGTCGTTAAGTCATCGTTAGTCGTTACATGTAAGTGTTGTTTTGAAACCTTTAAGTTAACGATCTCAATTAATGTTGTTAACCCATTGTTTATTATATCTAATGAGATGTTAAATTATTATATTATCATGATATTATGATATATTAATATATCTTAATATGATATATATACATTTAAATGTCGTTACAGCGATAATCGTTACATATATGTCTCGTTTCGAAATCCTTAAGTTAGTAGTCTTGTTTATATGTATATAACTCATTGTTAATATACTTATGGAGATACTTACTTATCATAATCTCATGTTAACCATATGTATATCCATATATATATCGTCATGTCGTTTTTACAAGTTTTAACGTTCGTGAATTGCAGGTCAACTTGGGTGGTCAATTGTCTATATGAAACATATTTCAATTAATCAAGTCTTAACAAGTTTGATTGCTTAACATGTTGGAAACATTTAATCATGTAAATATCAATCTCAATTAATATATATAAACATGGAAAAGTTCGGGTCACTACAGTACCTACCCGTTAAATAAATTTCGTCCCGAAATTTTAAGCTGTTGAAGGTGTTGACGAATCTTCTGGAAATAGATGCGGGTATTTCTTCTTCATCTGATCTTCAGGCTCCCAGGTGAACTCGGGTCCTCTACGAGCATTCCATCGAACCTTAACAATTGGTATCTTGTTTTGCTTAAGTCTTTTAACCTCACGATCCATTATTTCGACGGGTTCTTCGATGAATTGGAGTTTTTCGTTGATTTGGATTTCATCTAACGGAATAGTGAGATCTTCTTTAGCAAAACATTTCTTCAAATTCGAGATGTGGAAAGTGTTATGTACAGCCGTGAGTTGTTGAGGTAACTCAAGTCGGTAAGCTACTGGTCCGACACGATCAATAATCTTGAATGGTCCAATATACCTTGGATTTAATTTCACTCGTTTACCAAATCGAACAACGCCTTTCCAAGGTGCAACTTTAAGCATGACCATCTCTCCAATTTCAAATTCTATATCTTTTCTTTTAATGTCAGCGTAGCTCTTTTGGCGACTTTGGGCGGTTTTCAACCGTTGTTGAATTTGGATGATCTTCTCGGTAGTTTCTTGTATAATCTCCGGACCCGTAATCTGTCTATCCCCCACTTCACTCCAACAAATCGAAGACCTGCACTTTCTACCATAAAGTGCTTCAAACGGCGCCATCTCAATGCTTGAATGGTAGCTGTTGTTGTAGGAAAATTCTGCTAATGGTAGATGTCGATCCCAACTGTTTCCGAAATCAATAACACATGCTCGTAGCATGTCTTCAAGCGTTTGTAACGTCCTTTCGCTCTGCCCATCAGTTTGTGGATGATAAGCAGTACTCATGTCTAGACGAGTTCCTAATGCTTGCTGTAATGTCTGCCAGAATCTTGAAATAAATCTGCCATCCCTATCAGAGATAATAGAAATTGGTATTCCATGTCTGGAGACGACTTCCTTCAAATACAGTCGTGCTAACTTCTCCATCTTGTCATCTTCTCTTATTGGCAGGAAATGTGCTGATTTGGTGAGACGATCAACTATTACCCAAATAGTATCAAAACCACTTGCAGTCCTTGGCAATTTAGTGATGAAATCCATGGTAATGTTTTCCCATTTCCATTCCAGGATTTCGGGTTGTTGAAGTAGACCTGATGGTTTCTGATGCTCAGCTTTGACCTTAGAACACGTCAAACATTATCCTACGTATTTAGCAACATCGGCTTTCATACCCGGCCACCAAAAATATTTCCTGAGATCCTTGTACATCTTCCCCGTTCGAGCATGTATTGAGTATCTGGTTTTATGAGCTTCTCTAAGTACCATTTCTCTCATATCTCCAAATTTTGGTACCCAAATCCTTTCAGCCCTATACCGGGTTCCGTCTTCCCGAATATTAAGATGTTTCTCCGATCCTTTGGGTATTTCATCCTTTAAATTTCCCTCTTTTAAAACTCCTTGTTGCGCCTCCTTTATTTGAGTAGTAAGGTTATTATGAATCATTATATTTATAGATTTTACTCGAATGGGTTCTCTGTCCTTCCTGCTCAAGGCATCGCCTACCACATTTGCCTTCCCCGGGTGGTAATGAATCTCAAAGTCGTAATCATTCAATAATTCAATCCACCTACGCTGCCTCATATTCAGTTGTTTCTGATTAAATATGTGTTGAAGACTTTTGTGGTCGGTATATATAATACTTTTGACCCCATATAAGTAGTGCCTCCAAGTCTTTAATGCAAAAACAACCGCGCCTAATTCCAAATCATGCGTCGTATAATTTTGTTCATGAATCTTCAATTGTCTAGACGCATAAGCAATCACCTTCGTTCGTTGCATTAATACACAACCGAGACCTTGCTTTGATGCGTCACAATAAATCAAAAAATCATCATTCCCTTCAGGCAATGACAATATAGGTGCCGTAGTTAGCTTTTTCTTCAATAACTGAAATGCTTTCTCTTGTTCATCATTCCATTCAAATTTCTTCCCTTTATGCGTTAATGCAGTCAAGGGTTTTGCTATTCTGGAAAAGTCTTGGATGAACCTTCTGTAGTAACCAGCTAGTCCTAAAAACTGGCGTATGTGTTTCGGAGTTTTCGGGGTTTCCCACTTTTCAACAGTTTCTATCTTCGCCGGATCCACCTTAATACCTTCTTTGTACACTATGTGACCGAGGAATTGAACTTCTTCCAACCAAAATGCACACTTTGAAAACTTAGCGTACAATTCTTCCTTCCTCAATACTTCTAACACCTTTCTCAAATGTTCACCGTGTTCTTGGTCATTCTTTGAGTAAATAAGTATGTCATCAATGAAAACAATGACAAACTTGTCAAGGTATGGTCCACACACTCGGTTCATAAGGTCCATGAACACAGCTGGTGCATTAGTTAAACCAAACGGCATGACCATAAACTCGTAATGACCGTAACGTGTTCTGAAAGCAGTCTTTGGAATATCATCTTTTTTCACCCGCATTTGATGATACCCGGAACGTAAGTCAATCTTTGAATAAACAGACGAGCCTTGTAGTTGATCAAATAAGTCATCAATTCTCGGTAGTGGGTAGCGGTTCTTGATGGTAAGTTTGTTCAACTCTCGGTAGTCGATACATAACCTGAATGTACCATCTTTCTTCTTGACAAACAGAACAGGAGCTCCCCACGGTGATGTGCTTGGTCGAATGAAACCACGCTTTAAAAGTTCTTGTAATTGGCTTTGCAGTTATTTCATCTCGCTGGGTGCGAGTCTGTAAGGAGCACGAGCTATTGGTGCAGCTCCTGGTACAAGATCTATTTGAAATTCAACGGATCGCTGTGGGGGTAATCCCGGTAATTCTTTCGGAAATACATCGGGAAATTCTTTTGCAATGGGAACATCATTGATGCTCTTTTCTTCTGTTTGTACTTTCTCGATGTGTGCTAGAACAGCATAGCAACCTTTTCTTATTAGTTTTTGTGCCTTCAAATTACTAATAATATGTAGCTTCGTGTTGCCCTTTTCTCCGTACACCATTAAGGGTTTTCCTTTTTCTCGTATAATGCGAATTGCATTTTTGTAACAAATGATCTCTGCTTTCACTTCTTTCAACCAGTCCATACCGATTATCACATCAAAACTCCCTAACTCTACTGGTATCAAATCAATCTTAAATGTTTCGTTAACCAGTTTCATTTCTCGATTCCGACATATATTATCTGCTGAAAATAATTTACCATTTGCTAATTCGAGTAAAAATTTACTATCCAAAGGCGTCAATGGACAACTTAATTTAGCACAAAAATCTCTACTCATATAGCTTCTATCCGCACCCGAATCAAATAAAACGTAAGCAGATTTATTGTCAATAAGAAACGTACCCGTAACAAGCTCCGGGTCTTCCTGTGCCTCTGCCGCATTAATATTGAAAACTCTTCCGCGACCTTGTCCATTCGTGTTCTCCTGGTTCGGGCAATTTCTAATAATGTGGCCCGGTTTTCCACATTTATAACAAACAACATTGGCATAACTTGCTCCGACACTACTTGCTCTGCCATTACTCGTTCCGACACCATTTGTTCCTTTCGTTCTATTAACCCCTGGTCCGTAGACCTCACACTTCGCCGCGCTATGACCATTTCTTTTACACTTGTTGCAAAATTTGGTGCAGAACCCCGAGTGATACTTTTCACACCTTTGGCATAGCTGCTTCTGATTGTTGTTGTTGTTGTGGTTATTATTGTTGTTGGGATGATTGTTGTAGTTGCTGTTGTTGTTGTTGTTATTGTTGGGCCGTTTGTTGTAGTTGCGATTGATGTTGCGATTGTTGGGATAATTGTTGCGATTATTGTTGTAATTGCTGTTGTTGTTGTATTGGTGATTCTTATCACCGTTTTCCTCCCACTTTCTTTTGACTTGCTTCACATTGGCCTCTTCAGCAGTCTGTTCTTTAATTCTTTCTTCAATCTGGTTCACTAGTTTGTGAGCCATTCTACATGCCTATTGTATGGAGGCAGGCTCGTGTGAACTTATATCTTCTTGGATTCTTTCCGGTAATCCTTTCACAAACGCGTCGATCTTCTCTTCCTCATCTTCGAATGCTCCCGGATACAATAGGCACAATTCTGTGAATCGTCTTTCGTACGTGGTAATATCAAATCCTTGGGTTCGTAACCCTCTAAGTTCTGTCTTGAGCTTATTGACCTCGGTTCTGGGACGGTACTTCTCGTTCATCAAGTGCCTGAATGCTGACCACGGTAGTGCGTACGCATCATCTTGTCCCACTTGCTCTAGATAGGTATTCCACCATGTTAACGCATAACCTGTGAAGGTATGCATAGCGTACTTCACTTTGTCCTCTTCAGTACACTTACTTATGGCAAACACCGATTCGACCTTCTCGGTCCACCATTTCAATCCGATCGGTCCTTCGATTCCATCAAATTCCAAAGGTTTGCAGCCAGTGAATTCTTTGTAGGTGCATCCTACACGATTTCCTGTACTGCCAGATCCAAGGTTATTGTTGGTATGTAGCGCAGCCTGTACTGCGGTTATGTTTGAAGCTAAAAAAGTACGGAATTCCTCTTCATTCATATTCACGGTGTGTCGAGTAGTCGGTGCCATTTCCTTCAAAATAGTCAAATGGAACAAGTTAATCATACAGAATATTAAGAGTAGTTAATAGTATTTCGTAGCATAATATGAACTCATTTATAAAAGCTTTTTCTTCATATTAGTGTTTTATAAGTTTAAATTCGGGTAGTACCTACCCGTTAAGTTCATACTTAGTAGCTAATATGCAATTCAACTGCTACAATTCTATATGAAAAACTGATTGTAATAATATTTCGCGTTCAAACTTTTATACAATATTTTACAAACTTACAATACCGCTTATTTTACATAAAGCATGAAATATAGCACACAATAACTTTGATACAAGATAGTTGTGAAGATAATTCTAGCTAGTACACAAGTCGTTCAGCAAAGGCAATAAAGACACGTAATTCATACGTCCAGAAACAAGTCATGCATTCTGGTTTTACTAGGACTACTTCCCATCCTTGGTCTTGTGGAACATAACCGTTATGGCCGTTGATAAGACAGCGTGTTGTAACGTCGTCAAAGGGATGAGGGTTACGTAATGACCAACAGTCTCGTAATAACCTAAAAACCTCATTTCTTACCCCAATTACCGACTCCGTCACTTGTGGGAACGTTTTGTTTAATAGTTGTAGCCCGATGTTCTTGTTCTCACTTTGGTGAGAAGCGAACATTACTAACCCGTAAGCATAACATGCTTCTTTATGTTGCATGTTAGCCGCTTTTTCTAAATCACGAAGTCCTATATTCGGATATACTGAGTCAAAATAATTTCTTAACCCGTTGCGTAAAATAGCATTTAGGTTCCCCGCAATATATGCGTCAAAGTAAACACATCGTAACTTATGGATTTCCCAATGTGATATCCCCCATCTTTCGAACGAAAGCCTTTTATAAACCAAGGCATTCTTGGAACGTTCTTCGAATGTCTTACAAACTGATCTCGCCTTAAATAGTTGTGCCAAGGAATTCTGACCGACTCTAGACAAGATTTCATCAATCATGTCTCCGGGTAGGTCTCTTAAAATATTGGGTTGTCTATCCATTTTGTGTTTTTATACTGTAAAATAGACAAGAGTTAGATTCATAAAAAAAATACTTATTAATACAAGCAATTTTTACATATATCATAAAGCATAAGCACACTATATTACATATATTACACCACACGAATACAACTATCTTATTCCGACTCGCTCGTTTCTTCTTGTTCGGTTTTGGTTCATTTTGCCAAGTTTCTAGGGATATATGATGTTCCCCTAATACGAGCCGTCGTTGTCCACATTGGTTTAGAAAAACCTGGTGGTTTAGAGGTTCCCGGGTCATTGTTACAACTTAAGGACTTCGGGGGTTGACGATACATATAAAGTTCATCGGGGTTGGAATTAGATTTCTCTATTTTTATGCCCTTTCCCTTATTATTTTCTTTTGCCTTTTTAAATTCAGTTGGGGTAATTTCTATAACATCATCGGAATTCTCGTCGGAATCCGATTCATCGGAGAATTGGTAATCCTCCCAATATTTTGCTTCCTTGGCGGAAACACCATTGACTATAATTAACCTTGGTCAGTTGGTTGAGGATTCTCTTTTACTTAACCGTTTTATTATTTTCCCCACCGGTTCTATTTCTTCTTCCGGTTCCGATTCTTCTTCCGGTTCCGATTCTTCTTCCGGTTCCGACTCTTCTTCCGGTTCCTCTTTGGGAACTTTTGAATCAGTCCACGAATCATTCCAATTTACATTTGACTCTTCATTATTATTAGGTGAGTCAATGGGACTTGTTTTAGAGGTAGACATCTATCACATAATATCAAACACGTTAAGAGATTAATATATCACATAATATTCATATGTTAAAAATATATAGTTTCCAACAAAAATGTTAAGCAATCATTTTTAAAGAAAACACGGTCGAAGTCCAGACTCACTAATGCAAATTTTCTGGTTCTCTAAGACCAACGCTCGGATACTAACTGAAATGTCCCGTTCTTATTGATTAAAAATGTTCCATATTAATTGATTTCGTTGCGAGGTTTTGACCTCTATATGAGACGTTTTTCAAAGACTGCATTCATTTTTAAAACAAACCATAACCTTTATTTCATAAATAAAGGTTTAAAAAGCTTTACGTAGATTATCAAATAATGATAATCTAAAATATCCTGTTTACACAAGACCATTACATAATGGTTTACAATACAAATATGTTACATCGAAATCAGTTTCTTGAATGCAGTTTTTACACAATATCATACAAACATGGACTCCAAATCTTGTCCTTATTTTAGTATGCAACAGCGGAAGCTCTTAGTATTCACCTGAGAATAAACATGCTTTAAACGTCAACAAAAATGTTGGTGAGTTATAGGTTTAACCTATATATATCAAATCGTAACAATAGACCACAAGATTTCATATTTCAATACACATCCCATACATAGAGATAAAAATCATTCATATGGTGAACACCTGATAACCGACATTAACAAGATGCATATATATAAGAATATCCCCATCATTCCGGGACACCTTTCGGATATGATATAAATTTCGAAGTACTAAAGCATCCGGTACTTTGGATGGGGTTTGTTAGGCCCAATAGATCTATCTTTAGGATTCGCGTCAATTAGGGTGTCTGTTCCCTAATTCTTAGATTACCAGACCTAATAAAAAGGGGCATATTAGATTTCGATAATTCAACCATAGAATGTAGTTTCACGTACTTGTGTCTATTTTGTAAATCATTTATAAAACCTGCATGTATTCTCATCCCAAAAATATTAGATTTTAAAAGTGGGACTATAACTCACTTTCACAGATTTTTACTTCATCGGGAAGTAAGACTTGGCCACTGGTTGATTCACGAACCTATAACAATGTATACATATATATCAAAGTATGTTTAAAATATATTTACAACACTTTTAATATATTTTGATGTTTTAAGTTTATTAAGTCAGCTGTCCTCGTTAGTAACCTACAACTAGTTGTCCACAGTTAGATGTACAGAAATAAATCGATAAATATTATCTTGAATCAATCCATGACCCAGTGTATACGTATCTCAGTATTGATCACAACTCAAACTATATATATTTTGGAATCAACCTCAACACTGTATAGCTAACTCCAACATTAACATATAGAGTGTCTATGATTGTTCCGAAATATATATAGATGTGTCGAAATGATAGGTCGAAACATTGTATACGTGTCTATGGTTTCTCAAGATTACATAATATACAATATAAGTTGATTAACTTATGGTTGGAATAGATTTGTTACCAATTTTCACGTAGCTAAAATGAGAAAAATTATCCAATCTTGTTTTACCCATAACTTCTTCATTTTAAATCCGTTTTGAGTAAATCAAATTGCTATGGTTTCATATTGAACTCTATTTTATGAATCTAAACAGAAAAGTATAGGTTTATAGTCAGAAAAATAAGTTACAAGTCATTTTTGTAAAGGTAGTCATTTCAGTCGAAAGAACGACGTCTAGATGACCATTTTAGAAAACATACTTCCACTTTGAGTTTAACCATAATTTTTGGATATAGTTTCATGTTCATAATAAAAATCATTTTCTCAGAATAACAACTTTTAAATCAAAGTTTATCATAGTTTTTAATTAACTAACCCAAAACAGCCCGCGGTGTTACTACGACGGCGTAAATCCGGTTTTACGGTGTTTTTCGTGTTTCCAGGTTTTAAATCATTAAGTTAGCATATCATATAGATATAGAACATGTGTGTAGTTAATTTTAAAAGTCGAGTTAGAAGGATTAACTTTTGTTTGCGAACAAGTTTAGAATTAACTAAACTATGTTCTAGTGATTACGAGTTTAAACCTTTGAATAAGATAGTTTTATATATATGAATCGAATGATGTTATGAACATCATTACTACCTCAAGTTTAGTAGGTAAACCTACTGGAAGTGATAAGAAATGATCTAGCTTCAAAGGATCTTGGATGGCTTGAAAGTTCTTGAAGTAGGATCATGACACAAAAACAAGTTCAAGTAAGATTTTTACTCGAATTAAGATAGTTTATAGTTATAGAAATTGAATCAAAGTTTGAATATGAATATTACCTTGAATAAGAAAGATAACCTACTGTATATAACAAAGGTTTCTTGATCTTAGATGATTACTTGGAATGGATTAGAAAGCTTGAAAGTAAATTAGTAAACTTGAAGGGATTTTTGAAGTGTTCTTGAAGTGTTCTTCCTATGATGATTATAGCTTGATTCTTGAAGTGATTTTTGATGAAGATGATGATTAACTACTGGAAAAATACGTTCATAATAGTGTGTGTGTGTGTTGAGAGAGAATTAGAAAGAGAATTGGAAGTGAAATGGAGTGAATGATGAGTGGTAATTGGTGAGTGGTGAGTGGGGTTAAAAGGAGTTCTAGTTAGTTGACTAGCTCATGGTAGAAGTTAAAATTGATTAGTCATACATGACATAATCAAGAGTGGAATCTCATGCTAGTTCCTATTGGTATATACTCATAGTAAGTACGTTTTGAAGCTGTGTATAATACGGGTAAGAATACGACTAGAATTCTTGATGAAAGAAAAGAATGGAAAAGTAACTGTAATCATTTTCGTTAAGTATGAGTGTTTTGATATATGTCTTGAAGTCTTCCAAAAGTATTTTAATACATCTAAATACACTACATGTATATACATTTTAACTGAGTCGTTAAGTCATCGTTAGTCTTTACATGTAAGTGTTGTTTTGAAACCTTTAAGTTAACGATCTCAATTAATGTTGTTAACCCATTGTTTATTATATCTAATGAGATGTTAAATTATTATATTATCATGATATTATGAGATATTAATATATCTTAATATGATATATATACATTTAAATGTCGTTACAACGATAATCGTTACATATATGTCTCGTTTCGAAATCCTTAAGTTAGTAGTCTTGTTTATATGTATATAACTCATTGTTAATATACTTATGGAGATACTTACTTATCATAATCTCATGTTAACCATATGTATATCCATATATATATCGTCATGTCGTTTTTACAAGTTTTAATGTTCGTGAATCGCCGGTCAACTTGGGTGGTCAATTGTCTATATGAAACATATTTCAATTAATCAAGTCTTAACAAGTTTGATTGCTTAACATGTTGGAAACATTTAATCATGTAAATATCTATCTCAATTAATATATATAAACATGGAAAAGTTCGGGTCACTACACAAGTGAACATGATTACTTGGGAACAATTTTATAGTAAAGTTTGTGAGCAGTATTGTTCGTCTTATGACCTCAATCGAATTAAGACGGAATTTCTGGCAATGAAAATGACACCTCAGATGATGATAGATGAGGTGATTGAGCAGTATATGGATAAATTAAGGTTTGTGCAACAGTGGGTTCCAGATGAGCAGTCCAGAATTCAGCACTTTGTTAATATAATTTTACCAGAGTACAGAACAATGGTTAGGATGGCAACGACATTATCGTAAGCGTTTGTTATGGCAAAGATGGTAAGGATGACGTCAGAGCAGCAAGGAATAGAATAGTAGGTTATGAGATGCCACAACAAGATCAGGTGATGAGTCATTCAGACTCTAGGTCAAAGAGGTCTGTTAAGTTGAAACAAAAGAGTGGGTCAGAACATAGTGGGTCAGCATCAAGTCAGAATTCTTGGTGCTATAGTTGCAGATCATCTCATAGTGGTCCTTGTTCAGATTCAACCAAAAGATGTTTGAGATGTGGTATTGTGGGACACGAGATTCGGATGTGTTCGTTCCAAGAGGATGTATGTTGGAGATGTCATCAAGTGGGGTATAGGTCAGCTCAGTGTCCGTATGTAAGAGGATCAGTAGGTGGATCTTCTGGTTCTCTAGTTGGGCAGAAAAGAAAGAATCCACCTACGGCAATAGCAAGAGCTTATCAGATGGTTGCAGATGCAGATGTTGATTATGATGTGAATGCAGGTATGATTCAAAATCCTCGTACTGTTTAGTTGTATATATGTATGATTGTGTATATATACATATATGTGTGTTTTAGATTGATAAATCTTGATGGTAGTGTCAGATTTATTTTGTTGTGCTATGTTGTTGTATGCTTAATTGCGACCCTTGTGTGCCTGGTTGGGTAAGGGTGACTTTTAGGTTAATTTTGAGATTGAAAACCGTGACTTTGATAGAGATGTGTTGGGTACCCTGATGTAGTGGACTTTTGTCGACATGAGATTACATGATAGTAACACTGTTGTAACTGATATGATAGAAAGAGGACTGTGCTGATTGGATAATTCCTTTGCTTAAACAGATGTATGATACTGCTAGTTGAGCGTATTTTTGACATTGATGAACATATGTTGCGATTTCCTATGTTTGTTGGATGTGTATTAATGTTGGTAGATTATATTTGAGCATTTAATGGGCAATGTTTTGAGTAACTATGATTGGACAGATGTTGTGATTGATTAGTCATAAAGTAGTTAAATTAATTACCAATGTTTATTGAGGAGATTGATTGGACATAAGTTAGTGAATGAGACAAGTAGAATTTTTCCGTTACGAGCAACTCAGAATGAAGGTATGATTTAGGATAATATGCTTGTGTCTGGCCAACAGAAGTATATTGTGATAAATCATATGGAATTTCTGGGAAGCTGAAAGAAAATTAGGTGGCCTGTGCTATATTGGATTGTGATGTGACAGGACATGAGACGATTAACCTGTGAAGTTCTGTTGACATAAGAGACAATTTCGTTAATATAGGTACATATTTTAACATGATGACTAATTCTATTGCCTAAGCTTGGGATAATTGGGAAAATGGGACTGCATAAAGAGTTGAATTGGATGACAGATCTTGAAATTTGTGATACAGAATTGGGTAGAAACATGAATTTGACGCTGATTATTTGACTTGATCGTGTAATTTGTGAGTTTAAGTGGATTAACGGACGTTGATCGATGAAGATTATGATAACTTATTTTGTATCGGGAGTGTATTGACGTCAAGAATCTCATTTCCCTATGCAATTGGGGTGGATATTGTCGGTATCGGGGATAAGATCGATAAAGTTAATCGAGTGTTTTGGTTGCGTGAGTAATAATTTTTGGGTTCTTTGACCATAGTTGACCCGATTCCGAGGACGGAATCTCTTTTAAGGAGGGTAGATTTGTAACACCCGCGTTTTGGGCCTAGATGAAATGACCATTGTACCCTGGGGTATGGTGTAATTAGTGATTTTTAATAATTATATGTTTATAATTATTTGGTTGTTTAGTTGAGACCAGTTTGTGACAAGGGTCACATAACAGGTTCGTTTATTGAATTTGGACTCCGTTAAGGCTTCCTAACAAAGTACGAAAGATATCAGATAACTGATAAATACCCGTGTGTGATGGGGTATTGTATTTAACCTAAATATAAAAGCTAGAAGTCAGCTACTTCTCTTATTTTCTTGAAGCTTCTAAACAAACACCGTACCTAATCTCTATCTCCTTCACAAACCCTAGTTGATCTAAACTTGAAATTGGATTAAGAGACTTTAGAAACTGATTTCTAGCATCATTGTGAGCATCATCTCAGGTTTGTCTTGTTGAATCCTTGCTTTGATTCTTGATTAAATGGGTTTTTATGTTCTTGAGTAAAAAGTGAGTTTTGATGATTAAATCTTGATGAAATGTGTTTGTTATGCTTAATTGATGTTAGATATATGTTATATAGTTGTTATATGATGTTTTTGAAGTGGTTTCATGTTCAGATTGAGCAAAAATCATGTTTTGGGGTCAAAAAACGCGAAAACAGCGAGCTGTAGGTGTTCATCAGCACCCACACTTTTGACAGGTCACTCGTACGAGTGACCACACTTTTGATGGGTCAACCGCGTGTGTGAGGGCTCACTCGCACGAGTGAGGCCTCAGTCACACGTGCGACACCTGGTCAAATTTTGTGAAAACTTGTTTTGGTCATAACTTTATAACCGTAGCTCCGTTTTTGATGAATCAAGTATCGTTGGAATCGTAATGAAAAAACCTTTCCAATGTCAACTTTTAAGAAACTGGATCAAATTTATTTGGGTCAGAAAAAGGGGTTTTAGGGTTTATGCCTTGTTTTGCACGCATTTGAGTGTCGTTATGGGCTGAAGTTATGATGTAGACTTATCATATAGTGATTACATGTTTGTAGGTGTTGATTTAGTGTATGTATTGATGTTTGATGTTGCGATTTTGAGTTGAAACCCATATAAATAGATGTTGCTACGGTTCTTCATCACTCGCACGAGTGAGCCTTCACTCGTACGGTTGAGGTAGTCAACCGTGTGGTGAACCATGCGAGTGAGTGGTGATGGGAACTTATATTTTGATTGTGATGATACGTACGATTGAGATGTGACTCGTACGAGTCACTGGTCACTCGTGTAGTGAACCGTACGGATCAGGTGAGTCATTGTTGGATGTTTGGTCATAGACCAAACGTACGAGTGAGTTATCAACTGCACGGTTGAGTATTCTCAAACGTGCGTGTGATGGTGTTACTCATACGTTTGACAGACCAATAGTAAAGTGATTAAGTGTTGGTTTTAGTTTGGTGTTGTTGTCTTGTTGTTGAGTTGTTATCAAGACATGATTACTGAATGTGTTATGTCTATTCTCAGGTGATAAGGACGAAGAGAAGGCTCAGTAAGATTAGAATTCTGAGTGCCTTCTGTTGCTGGTAATTGGTGAATGGGATTATCTCCGGGTGTAGTATAGAGTAGCAAGTTGTGCTACTATGTTATACTGTTATAGTTGTTATGCTTAGTAGATATGTTGTAATAATGATCATTGTAGAGTTGCCATGCTAGTCGTAGGGACAGTTGTTCGTAATGGTAGTTGCTTAACAGTTGTGTGCACAAGTTGTAGTTGCCTGTTAGAACCTATTGTTGTTAGGTTCAGCTCAGAGAGGTCAACCTTGTTGTGGTTGGGTCCAGTTGGCTACTGTTTGTTGAGTATAGTGCTGAATGACGCATCACCTGCGTGTGGATTTACTATACTAGGGATTCGGTAGTAAGGACTTTCGGTAGACGCTAGACTGATCAGCTAGTGGTCGTGTGCTCGTACAAGCCGCCGAGTCTCTAGTTGGAGCATATGCTAGTTGATAGTTGCCGGTTGTTAGTTGTCGGTTGCCTGTCATTGATTGTTGTAGTTGCTGTAGTTGTACAAGTTGGTACTGTATGCTAGATCTGTTAGATGATTCCATTCACTTAGCCTTGTGCTAAACCCCCCCCCCCCCCCCCACCTCCTCTCTTGCAGGTTTTGGATGTTAGCGGGTTTCGGGATAGAAGTGGTTGTTTGAAGATATGTTTGACAAGACGAACTCTGATGTCTTAACTTTTATAAATATGTAACTAGTTGTTTAACGTAACACCGGTGGTTTTCAATAAGTAACTAGCTAATGATTTGTGATAATCATGTTTGTAATTAACTAAGGGTATTTATGCGAATTAAGACTTCCGCTGTGATTTAAAAAAAAAAAAATCAGGGTGTTACATTATATGTATCAACTTTCCTATTTATATATTATTTATAATAATATGATTAATACTGATTTTTAATATTCATATTGATATTATTAATAGTAGTAATAATAATGGAAGTAATAATAATATTGGTATAACAATCATATGTTTAACTTGTAATTACATTTAATATATTACATTTTATTAATTATGTAATATTATCATATCATATATTATTTGAAAAAATTTATTGAATATTTAATATGAATATATTACAATTTAATAATAATTATGAATAGAATTCATATATAGAGTTATATATATACTACTATATATACAATTTATGTTTTAAATATTAATTAGACAACTAATTATATATATATTAAACAATTATATTCAAAGTATAAGATTACACCTTTAATACTTTGATAACGTTGACAAATTATGATTGAAACCATTTATATCCAATATGCTTCATATTTTTAAAGTTACAAGTTACATTTATTCTATTTTCTTATTAGAATAATGATATTAATAATACTGATATTGATGTTAATATTAATAAAAATAAAATTTAATAATAGTATTATACAAATATATTTTCAACTTATAATTTCATTTTATATATTACCCTTTTATATTATCAACTATGTGATACTTATATCATAATTGAATTTTTAATATTTATATATTTTCATATATATAATATTTACAACAATGGTTCGTGAATCGTCGAGCACAGTCAAAGGGTAATTGATTACATGAATATAGTTCCAAAACTTTTTGAGACTCAACATTACAGACTTTGCTTATCGTGTCGAAATCATATAAAGATTAAGTTTAAATTTGGTCAGAAATTTCCGGGTCGTCACAGTACTTACGCGTTAAAGAAATTTCGTCCGGAAATTTGACTGGAATGGTCATGGTTGACAATATGTATGTTTTCATGACACATACGAGTTGATAAATTAGAGTTTTATTATCAGCGAGTAATATGGATAAAACAATCTGTTTATGCGAGGCGTACGAGTGAAGTTATCACAAAAGAGTGAAATGAGTAAATAAAGTTTCGTTTTAACTTTTGACGTGGTCTTGGTTGAATTCAGAAAATAATATTCGTCTTATCTTTTGACATTGTCTCGGTTGAATTCCGGAATTCAAGGGATATAAAGAAAATCTTCAAAAAAAGATTTGATTCTTCGACGAATAAGGAAATTAAGATTTTTATAATTAAATACGGTGATCTGTCTCGATTACTCCGTCTGATATTTCCATTATAAATTAAACTTTTTCCGTTCCATAATTTTCACCATTCCTATACTTTCTTTCTTAGTTCATACATCCAAAAGATTGTGAAAATGCTTAATCCCGTTCTAATCCTTGATATTTTTCTAATTATCATTTTTATCATCCTTCTTTTCATTCTTCCACCAGAAAAATCTGTTTTCTTCTACTATTACCTAGGGGTGATACTATTCTTAATTATACCGTGTCTTTATATTGCTATTCCTATTGATATCCACGGTTTGTAACCTCCGTCTTGTTATTGGGCTGTAACGTCCTCCAGATAGGGTCTGGAAGAAACGTCACTAATATCAAATAAACCAACATATTTTAATATACGAGAACAATACTACATGATAAAATTAAACTTTATTGAGAGTATGCAGCGGAAAATGAAATGTCGTTACAAGAATTGAAATTACAATAAAGTAAATGTTTCAAATGCAAGAATAGTAAATGCGATATCTCTTGTTCCTAAGTCCAAGTAGCATCATATAAGCAGTAAGTAAGTAAGCTTGAATCAATCAGCACCTGAGACAAATATGCTAAAATGTCAACCAAAAAGGTTGAGTGAAATCATAGGTTTAACAAAGTAGTTATCGTTGTTTTTAGACCACAAGATTTAGTTTATAAATTTGATCTCGTAGATTAAAAAGTTATGCCAGTTCATGATATTTAGACTAAACGTTCAAGTTTGCCCCATGACAAGTTGTAGTATATACTTGCCGGTTTAAATTTCATTATTAAGTAATACAATGACTTGGTCAAATGTATCGACGACGTTGCTCCCTATAGGCCTACCCCCAATAATTAAGCATGCAATCAACGAGAAATTAAAAATATCACTGTAGGGACTTAGTCGGACATAGCCGGGTATAGCATAGTTTTAACAGTTGGCACTTGTGTCCAAATTGTAAAATGTAAAATAACAGCATGTGTCTCACCCCAATAAAAGTAAGTAAGTTTGCTAGCAATAAAAAGTGGGGCTATGAATTCACCTTAGTAAGTAGAGAGAGATGATGATTATTCCTCGGAATAGAAAGTTGGAACGAACAGAAAGTCAACCTATTGACATTTAAGAGTAGTAAGTGTTTTTGCCCAAGTTTAAGTAGATGTTTAAGTATGATAGTGTTTTAAGTATAGTTCGTTTTACTAAGTTTCCTTTCCTAGTAAGTTTCTATTTTTAAAAAGTTTCCATTTTTAGTAGGTTCCTTATTTTAGTAAGTTTCTATAACTAGAAAGTTTCTACTTTAAGAGTGTTTTCCATTTTAGAATACTTGCCGTATTAGGTAAGCTTCCAATCACCCCTTTCCCTTCGAATGGCCATTTCAGGTCTAGGGGCTTGAGCTATAGGATCCTTTAAATCGTAAAATCCAAACCCTTCCGCCTAGAGTTTCGTAGAAACCATTCGTCAATAAAGTTCGAAGATCTATACATCTCTAATACATATCCAAAAATGTTTTTATGTGTTATAATATAAGTAGTAGGTTATAAGTGTTAGTTATAGTAATGGGGTATATATGTTAAATAATAGTATAAGTAATATTAGGGTTTCATTAATTAATTAGGGTTAATTAATTAAAGTAGTATTTTAATGATTAGGGTTTGTAATAAATGACTAGGGTTTAATTAATGTCCCAGGGTTTAATAAATTAGGGTTTAATAAATTAGGGTTTTAGTAAATTAGGGTTTAAGTAACTACGGTTAGGTTTAGGGTTTTAATTAATGTAGTAATGATTAGGTAATGATTAGGGTTTTAATAATTAAAGTAGTATAGTTTAGGTGTAATTAGGGTTTTAGGGTTTTAATATGTATATGTATATATATAATTCGTATATATATGTATATATATATAATATATTTTTTACATGTATATATATATATATGTCAATATATATGTATATGAATATATATTTATTTTGTTTCCTTAATTAGACACTAACAAATCTTTATCTAATCTCCTAGGTTTTAAAGATCAAACTTTCCTTTTCCTCTTTTTTTTTCTAGTCGACATACATACATACATATATATATATATATATATATATATATATATATATATATATATATATATATATATATATATATATATATATATATATATATATATATATATATATATATATATATATATATATATATTTTCTTTTTCATGTATATATAGATCTAGGTGTGTTTATGTATGTGTTTATGATTAAATAAGTTTATAACATGAATTAAAGTTCAAAGTTTATGTAAATAAATTAGGGTTTATGTTATATCTTTGAAGATTTGAAGATGACTAACAAAGAAAAGATGAACACGATGAAGATTGAAGATCAAAGCCTTGAAAAACTTGAAGAACACCTTGAAGATTCTTGAAGAACACGAAGAACGCGAAGAACACTTGAAGATCACCTTGAAGATCACCTTGAAGATTGATGATGATTTTCAATGGGGGTGGTGGTATTTTCGGTTTTGGGGCTGAAAATAAGAGAGAGGGAGAGATTTGGGAGAGAAGATTGTTGTTGTGATTTGGTACAATGAAAAGGTTTAGGTTAGGCCTCTATTTATAGGAGTGTTAGGATTATTCTAGATTTAAGGTTTAATTAGGAATTACTTAGGGAACAAGTCTTACTTAGAGAACAAGTTAGGTTAATGAGGAAGTGATTAGGAGATGCCTTGGCCGAAAATTAGAGGGGCATTTTGGGCATTTCCTTTATTTTTTTTTAAATTTCGGCTAGGGCTTTTTAGGGTTAGGGTTTGGGATTTTTCACTTTAGTCCTTGTACTTTAATTTAGCTTAAATGGTTCCTTAATTATCCAAGTTTAATTATTTTAAGTGTACAAGTTTTAGAGTTATTTATTTGTTCACGAAAGTTTATTAACTCATTATTTTTATCTTTATTAACTTGTCATTTACAAAGTTAATTATTATATTTTATAATTCTTAACGCTTAATAATTATCGATTAAAGTTTAATTATTAAGTTTAATTATATTGTTGGGCATTTAAGAAGGAAAAGTGTAGAATGGAAAAATGAGGGTCGTTATAGTACCTCCCCGTTATTAGAAACTTCGTCTCGAAGTTTTAAGTAGTGCTCTCATTTGCATCAGCAGTTGAGAAGAGATGGGGGGGGGGGGTATTTCCGTATCGTTTAGTCTTCGCGTTCCCATGTATGTTAGGGGCTTCTACGCGAATCCAACGGACTTTAACAATAGAGTTTGATTTTCATGTTCCCGGGTATGGTCGGGGCCAATGAGTGTTAACAATAAGTATATTGTTTTGTTTACATGTTTGATCTCATGATCCTTAACCTTAATAGGTCGTTTACAAGTGCATTAAATGCGGAGAATTTTCCAAGGAATAACAAGAGTGTCGTTTGACTAGTTTTTCTTTAAAAGGAAAGATGATGTTATAACAGCATGAAATGTATTATTGAGCTCGTTAAGATCTTGAGTGTTTATGCCGCAATAGTAGGGCAGATAAAATAGAGTAGAGCACGTAAAGATTTCAGTTACGTAGTTTGATGTATGGCTGGTGTTTGTTAGAGATAGTACCAGCTTCAAGTTTCGAAAGGTAACCATAATACCTTTAGTTTTCAAGAGATGTCTAATAGACAAATGAGATGTTAGTTGAGAGTTAGTTGATCTCAGGATAATACTAGAGATTAAATTTAAGACATCGTTCAGTTTACATGAGAACTTGTCTTTAGAAATAGTTTCAGAATGTATGATTTATGATTTCAGTTTCATGTCGAATCATAGATTAAAACTTGACTAGAATAACATCTAGTTGCAAACCAAAAAGGAAGAAATGTTTAGAGTATCTTCATAAATGTCTAAGGTAACTCCTTCAGAGTAAGAAAAGTGTTTTCGCACAAATGGCGAGTCGGTCTATTATTTACTTATGAGTTTAAATGTGGATGAGAATAAATATGAATCATTGATTATAAGGTATTGTTTCTACCATGAAGGAACCTTTGCTTCCTCGTTCAAAAGATCGTAGTATTGATGTTTAAGAGAGCGTCGTGGTTTGGCCGTGAAATACCGGAAGTAGAAACTTCTTAACGAATAACATAGCAAGGAAGAGATGATGTACGTAAAGAGGTAAGTCTCGTTCTTGCACGGAGAATGAGAATAAAGGTGATTCAAACACATTGGAGAGCAATACGAAAGTTTTAGTAATAAACCAAAGTAATTTTTGAAAAGTTGCGACATTTGTTATAACAATATAAACGAAGCGGAGCTATTGGTAAAACTTGAGTTATGTACAACACATACTATTTTATGTGAAATAATTTGAACAATACCAAAAAAGAGTTGATTAAAAGAATGTTTAATTTAATGAAACAAAGGTAAATTGCTAAAAATGCGAAAGTGTTTATAGAATTAGTGAAAGTAATTTTAGAGGAGGTGACGAAATGATGTTCATAGTACAACTAGGGTTACGTAAAATTTTGTAAAGTAATTTCGATTTAATCAAAGTGGAAATTTGTAGAAGTGAAAGTATAATTTGATATGTACTAGTCAAAGTACGTAAAGTTAAGTTTATGTATAAGGTTTTATAAATCACATAAGTGAAAAATCATTTTTTATAAATTCCGAGATAGTTTGAAAATAAAGACTCGTGTAAGAAATCTTTAGAAAACAGGATACTTGTATTTAAGAGTTTATTTGTTTGAGAAAAATTGATTAATGATTTTAAAATTCTGGAGGATAATTGTGTAATAATTGTTTCAAGGTAGTGAAAATTAATGGATCAACTTTTATCAGGGCATGAGTCCTTGGACTCGAAATGTTAACATTTAAGTTAAGGATGATAATTTGATTATCATCAAATTAGTAAATCCCTCGGATTTAGAGTTATGTATGAAAGAACTTCAAATAAGATTTGCAACTTTGAATCGTTCGAATGATAGCGAGAGTTCGAGAACTAGGCATGAATAATCTGGCAATCGCATAGACAAGTATAAATAAATGCTAAAGCAATGACTTTCAACTAGGTAATGATTGTTTGAATTCAGCCTTAATTGGTCTGAGAGGAGGATACGTTAAAGTATGATGGAATCATTTCAATTGTTACAGCAGTTTTTCAGATGAGTTAAGCTCAAGCCACAACTTGAGATAGTGTATTTCACCTCTGGTTTTCGAGTTGAAAATGATCAATTATTGTTTGAGTATGGCACCATTACTTGCATGGTGCCAAGTAGTCTATTATAAGTAGATGTACGAGTAAAAAAGTTTCTTGACTATGATAGTTAAAACGATACATGTATGGAGGTTCCATTCTTCAGAAGATTATGCATATGAGATATTTATCATCTCGACATAGATAATGTAATATTGGACATGGTGTTTGTAATATCGACGTTGGAGGGTTCAAATGACATAGGTTTTTGAAAGTCATATGAGAATTTACACCGAGAGTGTAATAACAAGTGATGATTATGTATCAATGATAAGGAGATATCCATTTAGGATGAATGAATTTCAAGATTCAATTGTCTACAACTTTATATAGTACATGAAAGTTTGTTAAATGAGTATGGGATAGATATATAGTTTGATTAGAATGAGTTCTTCGTATCTACTAAATATCAAGATGATCATTTTTCTCTTTTCATGCCCTTGCATTTGGTTTTTGAACAGATAGCTTGAGAGTTTTTCTTTGATTCACTTTCTATTCTATACGTCATGATATTGGAATATCTCTATGAATTACCGTAATATAATCACGTTGGCCACCGTCATTATATTTCACTAATTCATATTTCCTTTCCAAGGTCACTCCATAAGGTCAGGATATGTGATCAATGATGACTTCTAATATAGTGTGTTAAGGACAGCATTAATCTTAGCTGGGTCGACAACATGTCAGTTTTAAGCCAAAACTTGCACTTTGGAAAAGTTTGCGTAGAGTTGTTCTTTTTCTCAAGAATGAGTTTGCAAATGTTGCTCACGTCCTTTCTCACTCTTGGAGCAGTTCGAAATGTCATCCGTGAAAACAGTTACTAACTTATGGTTGGCTAGTTTTAAGTTACAGTCTTTATAGACTTGGTTAACCTTCATATCTTTGATAGTTATGGAAGTTGTGGAAGACGTAGTCAAAACGAGGAAATTATGAAACATCGTGGTAAGAGTTGGTGTAGTTGGACGAACCATGATTCTTCACTACATAAGGGGGTATAGAAGTTTGATAAATCCGATAGGATAAAGATGAATATGATATAAACGAAAAACTTTATATAATTAAGAACGAGGCATTAAATAAGCCTTTTTAATACATGATTCGGATATAGAAATGGTTTAAGGTATAGCCTTTACATAGATGAGAAATTGGAATAGGATTAACTAGGAAATATTAGGATTGAAGTAGTCTTCATATTTCTTCTTCTCGTCCTCAACCTTCTTCATAAACATCTCACCTTTCTCATTCTTTGCCTTTTGTTTCTCATGCAGGAACTCGAGGCGGTTTTCCTCCATCTTCAATCTAAAGTTAACATCTTCTCTTAGGTAGGCAAGAGATTGCTTCCCCCATCGAGCATTTCTATCACCTTCATACTTCACCAACTTTATCACCTTCTTTAGCTCAGCATTTTCCTCCATGAGCTTCCTGATCGCTAGGTCTTTTTCCTTCATTTGAACATCGATCCTTGCAATATGATGAATTAGGCCATCGGTAGTTTTTCGCAGATTCATGATCTCGTACTTGGCATCAACTTCTTCGTAGGAAGGAGATCGGGATCTTTTCTTTGACGGGCCATCTTCTTTAAAATCAGCAGGGCGTTTCCCTTTACTTTCTATTCTTGGAGTCGGGTAGTATTTGGGAGAATTAGGTAAAGTATCCGGACTATAGTTTGGTGAGGGAGGACCACCAAAGACATAAGGTAGACTTTGGACTGGTCTTGCAGTTCAAGGATATCCAGTATCTTCTTCGATAGCAGGTTTAAAGTGAGTCATTACTTCAGATGGTTTGAAAAGAATTATCTTGTCGTTTTTATTAACGCTTGGCATCTTATCATTAGGAAAGAGACTTTGATTAGCATTTTAAGCCAAGATTATCAAGGCAAGGTTGTTAAGAATATAAGGCAATCCTAAGTGCTTTAAAGTCTAAGGCAGGAAAGGTTATAGTTTCCTAGATTGCTAAGGCACACATAAAGATGCAATCCTGGCTCTCTATAACAGCCTGGTTTGCTCTGATACCATTCTGTAACGTCCTCCAGATAGAGTCTGGAAGAAACGTCACTAATATCAAATAAACCAACATATTATAATATACGAGAACAATACTACATGATAAAATCAAACTTTATTGAGAGTACGCAACGGAAAATGAAATGTCGTTACAAGAATTGAAATTACAATAAAATAAATGTTTCAAATGCAAGAATAGTAAATGCGATATCTCTTGTTCCTAAGTCCATGTAGCATCACATAAGCAGTAAGTAAGTAAGCTTGAATCAATCAGCACCTGAGACAAACATGCTAAAGTGTCAACCAATAAGGTTGAGTGAAATCATAGGTTTAACAAAAGTAGTTATTGTTATTTTTAAACCACAAGATTTAGTTTATAAATTTGATCTCACAGATCAAAAAGTTATGCCAGTTCGTGATATTTAGACTAAACGTTCAAGTTTGCACCATGACAAGTTGTAGTATATACTTGTCGGTTTAAATTTCATTATTAAGTAATACAATGACTTGGTCAAATGTATCGGGGATGTTACTCCCGATAGGCCTACCCCCAATAATTAAGCATGCAATCAACGAGCAATTAAAAATATCAATGTAGGGACTTAGTTGGACATAGCCGGGTATAGCATAGTTTTAACAGTAGGTACTAGTGTCCAAATTGTAAAATGTAAAATAACAGCATGTGTCTCCCCCCAATAAAAGTAAGTAAGTTTGCCAGCAATAAAGAGTGGGGCTATGAATTCACCTTAGTAAGTAGAGAGGGATGACGATTATTTCTCAGAATAGAAAGTTAGAACGAACAGAAAGTCAACCTATTGACATTTAAGAGTAGTAAGTGTTTTTGCCCAAGTTTAAGTACATGTTTAAGTATGATAGTGTTTTAAGTATAGTTCGTTTTACTAAGTTTCCTTTCCTAGTAAGTTTCTATTTTTAGAAAGTTTCCACTTTTAGTAGGTCCCTTATTTTAGTAAGTTTCTATAACTAGAAAGTTTCTACTTTAAGAGTGTTTTCCGTTTAGGATACTTGTCGTATTAGATAAGCTTCCAATCACCCCTTTCCCTTCGAATGGCCATTTCAGGTCTAGGGGCTTGAGCTATAGGATCCTTTAAATCGGAAAATCCAAACCCTTCATCCTAGAGTTTCGTAGAAACCATTCGTCAAGAAAGTTCGAAGATCTATACATCTCTAATACATATCCAAAAATGTTTTTATGTGTTATAATATAAGTAGTAGGTTATAAGTGTTAGTTATAGTAATGGGGTATATATGTTAAATAATAGTATAAGTAATATTAGGGTTTCATTAATTAATTAGGGTTAATTAATTAAAGTAGTATTTTAATGATTAGGGTTTGTAATAAATGACTAGGGTTTAATTAATGTCCTAGGGTTTAATAAATTAGGGTTTAATAAATTAGAGTTTTAGTAAATTAGGGTTTAAGTAACTAGGGTTAGGTTTACGGTTTTAATTAATGTAGTAATGATTAGGTAATGATTAGGGTTTTAATAATTAAAGTAGTATAGTTTAGGTGTAATTAGGGTTTTAATATGTATATGTATATATAATTCGTATATATATGTATATATATATAATATATTTTTTACATGTATATATATATGTCGATATATATGTATATGAATATATATTTATTTTGTTTCCTTAATTAGACACTAACAAATCTTTATCTAATCTCCTAGGTTTTAAAGATCAAACTTTCCTTTTCCTCTTTTTTTTCCCTTCTAGTCGACATACATACATACATATATATATTTTTTTCTTTTTCATGTATATATAGATCTTGGTGTGTTTATGTATGTGTTTATGATTAAACAAGTTTATAACATGAATTAAAGATCAAAGTTTATGTAAATAAATTAGGGTTTATGTTATACCTTTGAAGATTCGAAGAAGACTAACAAAGAAAATATGAACACGATGAAGATTGAAGATCAAAGCCCAGAAAAACTTGAAGAATACCTTGAAGATTCTTGAAGAACACGAAGAATGCGAAAAACACTTGAAGATTACCTTGAAGATTGATGATGATTTTCGATGGGGGTGGTGGTATTTTCGGTTTTGGGGCCGAAAATAAGAGAGAGAGGGAGAGATTTGGGAGAGAAAATTGTTGTTGTGATTTGGTACAATGAAAAGGTTTTGGTTAGGCCTCTATTTATAGGAGTGTTAGGATTATTCTAGAGTTAAGGTTTAATTAGGAATTACTTAGGGAACAAGTCTTACTTAGAGAACAAGTTAGGTTAATGAGGAGGTGATTAGGAGATGCCTTGGCCGAAAATTAGAGGGGCATTTTGGGCATTTCCTTTATTTTTATTTTTTAAATTTTGGCTAGGGCTTTTTAGGGTTAGGGTTTGGGATTTTTTACTTTAGTCCTTGTACTTTAATTTAGCTTAAATGGTTCCTTAATTATCCAAGTTTAATTATTTTAAGTGTACAAGTTTTAGAGTTATTTATTTGTTCACGAAAGTTTATTAACTCATTATTTTTATCTTTATTAACTTGTCGTTTACAAAGTTAATTATTATATTTTATAATTCTTAACGCTTAATAATTATCGATTAAAGTTTAATTATTAAGTTTAATTATATTGTTGGGCATTTAATAAGGAAAAGTGTAGAATGGAAAAATGAGGGTCGTTATATGCGCTTTATATTTTCTCTTATATTTTGGAGCTCTTTGCCTTTTTATTCTCTTCTCGACCTCTAGTAAAGCGAATAATGGTCCAGAATTCGTAAGTATGGAGTTTCGAATGAACTTAATGTTCTAAACAAGAAAGAACAAAATCGCACAATTTGATTTGTCAAATTACATGAATCACTCAGAATAGAACTATCAAGAATATACTTTCTTGCTTTGTTCAGAAGTTAAGCAGAATAAAAGAGTTATGTAACATGGCACATGATGACGTTATGTTCTGTGAATCATCACGTCCCATTAGAAACTCATCATGACTTACTGTAATATAATCACGTTGATCAAGTGTCATTATATTATACTAACTCACGCTTCAGTTCCCAACACTACTTCAATAACATTCATATTTTAAGCTCGAATTTTTCAGAAATTAGAAACTAAAATAGTTTCCTTTCTGATGTAACACTGATATCGCGAAGAGATAAATGATTTCAGATACGAATAGTTATGGAAATATCTTTAGAAATATCGAGGATATTTATAATGAAAGATACGATGATATCTTAGAATTTCTAATATCGATGGATGATGATGAAGATTTATCCGTAAAAGTGTAGAGTCAAGAGCAAGGTATTTGTTAAAGACTTCAGCAGATACTGAATCATTTGGATTCCTTGAAGGCAAGTTTAGTCTTTGTGATTTTGTCCACAGCCTCCTTCATAGTTTCGCATAATTCGCTTTTCGGTACTAAATTTTCTATTGAGCGTTTCCAACACTCCATTCTTTATCATCATACTCTTGACTGTTAAAGTCATTAACAGTTTTTGCTGCTTTATCAGCTTTCTCAAAATTCAAAGAACTGATTCGTAGACTAGAGTGCTTTTCAGACTGCCAGAATGGGAGATCATAATTCTAAGAGATAAATGTTATATGTATACATATAACTGTTGATGTAGAAATGCTAGAGATTCAAAATTCTGATTGCTAATTTCTGATAATTGATGTGGTAAATCTCGTTATAAGATGTGGATGAGTATATGAATAGGTTTTAACGTACAAATATAATGGTTCTTCGGAGAGACTTAAGCTAACGAATAATGAGGTTGCTAGTAAGTTTACTGCTAATGTGGCAGAATATAAACGGTTCCCCGGTAACGATGACGAAAGGCAACTTATATATCAAGGTTATAATAAGGCTTATCTGAATGAAAGTCAAAGTTGATTTGCTGGAGCTGTGACAAAATTGACTAATTTGAAAAGAAATTGCAAAGTTATTTTCGGTAATAACAACGCCAAAGGAGCTAGTACAGATATGTGTTAAACGTTTACTCAGGTTTCGAGAGTTTTCAGGTGCATGACTATATGCGTCAATCTTTTCCTTCCGTAGATGAAGTGAGGTTGGTTCATTCTCTCGATTGAGGAGTTTTCAAGAATCATGAAAGATTTGAACACCGATTGGAATTGTCAAGATACAAATGAGGTTTAAGAGGAAATCAAGTGGCAAACTTGAAGAGATGTTTAGTTTCATATATTATAATCAATATTTTAATTCATTTTAATTGTCCAATATTGGTAGTCCATAGTTAGTAGTTCCATAATTCATATGTAGTTTAATATATAATATTCGAATTTATTAATACGTATCGTGACCCATTGTATACATGTCTCAGACTCGATCACAACTCAAAGTATATATATTATTTTAGAATCAACCTCAACCCTGTATAGCTAACTCGGTCATTACCGTATATAGAGTGTCTATGGTTATTCCAAATAATATATATAGATGCGTCGATATGATATGTCAAAACCTTGTATACATGTCCCGATATTTAAAATGCGTAAATAACAGTATTTAAATGACGATAAATAAAGTACGTAAAATAAATAACAGAAATTAAATGATAATAAATAAAATTGCGAGAATTTTGATAAATAAATTGCGATAAATAAATGTAATAAGGAATTAACAGTTAGCTAGGATTTTGTTAGCGTGGATTCTTAACAAAATTTCTCATAGTTAATTTGTTTGTTTCTAATAACATTTATTTATGTCCAATGTCTTCTTCATTATGCCACTTGTTGGATTCTGATAAGTCAAAATCCAAATATGAAATTGAATGAAAATGGTTATTCTGTGGTGAACGGATTCGTATATTTGTGGATGTAAGTAGGATAGTAAATAACTGTTGAATCAAATTCGAAGAATGTACAGTGTAACTTATTAATGTGAAATCTAAATATTCCTCGGGTATTACCTACCCGTTAAAATATTTTCACCATTAACAGTTTGTACAAAAGAATTTTTAATTACAATCTTTATGAAAACATATATACATATATATTTTCCTCAGATGTAATCATAGATTTAATGAGTTAATATGATATTAATCTCATTTTCTTTTCTGAGCTAGAATAAATAATCTCTAAGACTTTGGAGATTACATAATCGCCACAGAATGTTTCTCCAATGATGTTATAGATTAATACTTCATCGGTTGTTGCTGTTGGTACTCCTTGGTATCTATGGTGCGTATGACGTTGATGTTCGAGGTACATATTGTGATGTTGAGGTGTGGGATGCGTATGTTGCTGTTGGTGCTTGTAACCTTTGCACCATATTCTCTAAAATCACTACTCGAGCGCGAAGCTCGTTGATTTCTTCTATTACACTGGGATGATTGTCGGTTCGGACGAGCGGATGAATGAGATCTAGAATTTGAGATAGTATGTAATCATGATGAGATATTCTGGAAATGAGAGAGAAAATGGTATTACGAATAGGTTCGCCGGTAAGTGCTTTAGGTTCTTCACCAAGAGGTGAATTCGGTTGTTGGAAGGGATCGCCTTCTTCGCGTCTCTATTGATTGAGTTGACTACGAACCCATCAGATGAATTGGGGATGGATGATTGGTTGATTCATTCTAGTGACGCATGCTTTCGGAGCTTAGGTGAACATCCATGTCGGAATACCTGTCGGGTTCTGAAGAACTTGAACCAGTGACTAGTTCCATTTCGTACGATTGAATACGGATTTTTCGATAGGAAATGATTTCCGGATATTGGATGGTATACTAATTACATAGAATATATATATATATATATATATATATATATATATATATATATATATATATATATATATATATATATATATATATATATATATATATATATATATATATATATATATATATATATATATATAGAACAAAAGATTTCGTAGATTACGGAGGAAGTTACGGAATATGTTAGGTAAAGTTTACAGTAACAGATATGCTAAGATATGAATGAGCAGATACTCTAAGATATGTATTTTTGTCTATACACTATTCATGCAATCAATGCAGTATGATGTGTTTAGACTAAGAATGATAAGCAAATAATTTTCGACATGAAATGATAAGCAAAACTTTTGACATGCAGACACGGTCGAAGTCCAGACTCACTAATGCATCCTAACAACTATCAGTTAGACACACTAATGCAAGACCTGGTTTGCTAAGACCACCGCTCTGATACCACATGTGACGACCCGTCCTAATCTATCTGGACGAATACATTACATTTGGTTACATCACGAGGTACTTGACCTCTATATGATACATTTTTCAAACATTGCATTCGTTTTTAAAAGACAAACTTTCATGACATCGAGAGTTGACGGCATGCATATCATTTCATAATATATTTAACAATAATTGACCTAATCCGTCATAATAATCTTTATTGAACTCAACGACTTGAATGCAACGTCTTTTGAAATATGTCATGAATGACTCCAAGTAATATCTCTAAAATGAACAAATGCACAGCGGAGGATTTCTTTCATACCTGAGAATGAACATGCTTTAAAGTGTCAACCAAAAGGTTGGTGAGTTTATTAGTTTATCGTAATCAATCATTTCCATAATTTAATAGACTACAAGATTTTCATTTCCATTTCTCATAAACATAATCTCATATCAGGCATTTCGCACGGCATAGAGATAAAAATCATTCAAATGGTGAACGCTTGATAACCGAACTAACAGGATGCATATAGAATATCCCCATCATTCCGGGACTCTCATCGGACATGATAATCGAAGTACTAAAGCATTCGTAACCCGAATGGGACATGTCAAGGTCCATAGATCTATCTTTAGGATGCACATCAATTAGGGGCCATTTCCCTAATTCTTAGGCTACCAAGCTAAAAAGGGGCATATTCGATTCAATAATCCAACTATAGAATGTAGTTTCGATTACTTGTGTCTATTTCGTAAAACATTTATAAAATCAGCGCATGTATTTTCAGTCTCAAAAATATATATTGCAAAAGCATTTAAAAAGGGAGCAAATGAAACTCACAATACGATATTTTGTAATAAAAATATGCATACGACGGAACTGAACAATGCAGGGTTGGCCTCGGATTCACGAACCTATATCATTTATATATATTAAAACATATAATCGTAATCGAACCAATTTATATATTATTATTAATGATGTAAATTCTATATTTAATGTTTTATAAGTTTGATTATTTATTTACATATTTTCATTTCATATATATAAATATTAATATAGTTAAGTAATGCGTATTAAATATACTTATATACAAATATCATTTATTTGTTAAATTAATGATAATACCAAAATAATAAATAATTAGATTTAATAATGATGTTGAAAATATTAATTTTTGATAATAACATTTGTGACTTTATTTGTAGTAATAATGATAGTGATAATGATAATATTAAAATAATAATAATAAAAATAAAATGTAAATTTTAATAAAAAGATAATCTTAATAATCATGATAAAAATAATACTTTTAATAATAATGATGGTAAAATAATGTTTATATAAAATCGTGTCGATGATAATAATACTACTAGTACTAATATAATACTAACCATAAAAATAACCATTTTACTACAACTGATAATAAGTTTAATAATAACTATACTAATAATCATTTTAATAATAATGGTGATAATATTAATTATAATATTTATGTCATTAATAATAATGATAATAATAATAACAATACATATATTAATAATAATAACAATGATAATAATTATAATACTAGTAATAATAACAATAATAATTTATAATAATAATAATAATAATAATAATAATAATAATAATAATAATAATAATAATAATAATAATTTGTGAGAAAACTACCTCACAAGAGTTCCAAAAAAATAGTTGCCCATGAAAGGACCCGTCCTAATCCATCTGGACGAATACATTACATTTGGTTACATCGCGAGGTACTTGACCTCTATATGATACATTTTACAAATATTGCATTTGTTTTTAAAAGACAAACTTTCATTTCATCGACAGTTGACGGCATGCATACCATTTTATAATATATCTAACTATAATTGACTTAGTAATAGTCTTGATGAACTCGACGACTTGAATGCAACGTCTTTTGAAATATGTCATGAATGACTAAAAGTAATATCTCTAAAATGAGCGAATGCACAGCGGAAGATTTCTTTCGTACCTGAGAATAAACATGCTTTAAAGTGTCAACCAAAAGGTTGGTGAGTTCATTAGTTTATCATAATCATTCATTTTCATCATTTTAATAGACCACAAGAATTTCATTTCCAGTTCTCATAAATATACGTCCCATGCATAGAGACAAAAATCATTCATATGGTGAACACCTGGTAACCGACATTAACAAGATGCATATAAGAATATCCCCTATCATTCCGGGAAATCCTTCGGACATGATAAAAACGAATTCGAAGTACTAAAGCATCCGGTACTTTGGATGGGGTTCATTAGGCCCAATAGATCTATCTTTAGGATTCGCGTCAGTTAGGCATTCACTAATTCTCAAAATTAGTGACGTTTCCTAATTCTTATGCTACCAAGCAAAAAAGGAGCATATTCGGCTTCGATCATTCAACCATATAATGTAGTTTCGATTACTTGTGTCTATTTCGTAAAACATTTATAAAAATTGTGCATGTATTCTCAGCCCAAAAATATAAAGGGTAAAAAGGCAAATGAAACTCACTCTACAATATTTTGTAGTAAAAATATTCATAAGGCAATACTGAACAATGCAGGGTTATCCTCGAATTCACGAACCTATTATTCAATCATGTATATTAATACATGTAATGGTAATCGAACAAATATATATATTATTAGTGTTTTTATTTGTTATTTTATATCATGTTTTTTTTATTATTAAGAACTTAATTAGATATATTTTATCTTTATATAGATATTTAACATTTATTACAAAAATATTAATATGGTTAGGTTTTATGTCATAAATATATTTCTATATACAAAATCTTTATTTGATCTATTAATAATACTAATAATAATAATGATAAAAATAATACTAATTATGATAAAAAATTATGATAATTCTAATAATAATAAAAGCGATACCTTTAATAATAAAAAATGATAGTTTAAATAAGATGTTTATTTCAATAATAATACTAATAAAAATAATAAATAAATAAATAAAATAATACTTTTTTTATAAGGATCATAATGACAATAATACTAATAATAATAATAATACTTGTTAATACATACTAATAATAATAATAATCATACTTAATCCTTACAAATATATTGATATCATAATATTCAAACTTTATAATTATAGCATAAATGTAAATTTAAACTTAAGTTTATAATTTATACCCTTGGTTTAAATCGAACGAGGGAGACGAGAAATGTTCAGAAGTGAAGCCCATCACCGAATCACTTCATATTATTTTCTTAATCGTCACTATCATTACCGTATATCATAATCATAATCATTCCCTTATCATCGTCATTAAGATAACCATTTCTAATAAATATCATAATCTAACCACGATCATAATCAATATAATTATCATACGCGTATAACCTAATCATAACATCATTCATCTTAATCATTTTATCCCGTCATCTCTCGTCATCTATATATCCTATATCATTCATTATTAACCTAATTTATCAACATCATATTACTATCAGCAACATCATTCGATATCATTATTATATCATCATCTAATCATCATTATCATCATAGCATCATACCATCCTCATCATCATGTAATATCATCGTCAACATAATCATTCTTCCATGATCATCATCACCTCACTCCCTATCACCTTGTCGATCATAAACAATCATCATCAACATCATATAACATCATCAAATATCACAGTTTCATCGTTATCATCAAGTACCGCACACATAAAATCACGATCATAAGCTACAACATAGTATAACCCGTTCAACTTCATAGTTATCATTATCAAGTCATCATCATCGTTTTTATTATCAAGTTATCATTATCGTCATTATTCATCGTCTCCTTCTTGTGAGAGTGAATTGGGTCACGATTTGAAAATAGGAGCAGATATGTGTAGATGCAGTAGCAGCACCACGTCGACAACAACAATATCTAGTCCAAGTGGAATTTTGGGCCGGCTTAGAACAATTCTTACATTAAATGTAAAATGGGCTTCGGCCTAATTTGTAACAAGAGCCCAAGTACCAAATCAAGTCCAGTTCATTTGATTTGATTGAGTTTAAAGGGAATGTCGGTGGTTTGTCTTGATAACAGGAAAATCATCAATCAAGTTGTAGTAACTTTAAAGTAATTGTGGGGTTTATCTTTTTGGAAATGTCGGCCATAAATTCCAACAACAACAACATGCAAAACAAATAATGCGCTGTTTAAAAAATTTCTTTAATTCCAATTTGGCAAAACATAACCGTGAACATCTTCTATCCTTTTTATTTTGTTGCATTGCATGACAGGAGAGTTGTGTTTTAACGAGGGTGTTATGGTGTGGTTCGATGGTGATCATAAACGGAGCAATATCAGCTGCGAGTTTACAGCAGGCTCTTGTGTAGCAGTTTCCGAGGTAAGGATCGAATAGAAACTAGTTAAGTGGCGGTTAAAGGATGCAGTGGTGATGGTTGTTTGATAGTGGACATCATAAAGAGATTTTTGTTTGGTGTTGTTGAGGTACTCATTGGTGGTTTTGGTGATGGTGATATGAGTCATGGGATTGAGCTGTAAAAAGGTGGTGGGTTTTATAAACCGAAGATGGTTTATAGATTGGCTTGGTGACTTGTTTCGGCCATCAGAAAACAGCAAGAGTCGATGGTTATATGGTTCCTAGTGATTAGAATATACGGAGTTGATGATTAATATTTAAAGTTTGATTAGCAATACCTTCAAAATGCAACCATGTTAGAACCGAAACTATCCGCGAAAGTTATCGTTCTTGATCTTGTTGAACAACACCTTGTGTTCGATCACCATATAAAATGGATGCTAAACAGCAGCGCTAGTAGAAGAGATGGTTTATCGATGATCGCGGTGATTATCGAAGAAGAAAGGTGGTGATTGTGTTGGTGGTTCTCGGCTATGACTCTAGCCGAAAGTGGTGATGGAGTGGAGTTCAATCTAGCTTATATATATATATATATATATATATATATATATATATATATATATATATATATATATATATATATATATATATATATATATATATATGTAAGCTTGTATATATGTATATAGATAGAATTATAGCGTAGATAGATAAAATAGATGGAAGTGGGTTTTGTTTGATCAAGAACAAAATCATCAAATAGCTATGGCTATTGGTGATGGTTTGGCCATTTAATTGTAACAACAAATAATATCAAGTGTTTGTTCTTGTTGGTGATATGTGGTTGTCGGCTGAAGAAGTAGAAGTAGAAGTTGGAGGATGGTTGCCGGATGTTCAAGGGTGAAGGGTGGTGTGTGCTTTAGCTTCTAATATATCTATATGTGTATATGTAATATATATATATATATATATATATATATATATATATATATATATATATATATATATATATAAGATTTCAAGATGTAAGAAAGTAACATAATAATAAATAAGTAAATAAAAATCCAACTCAATCGTGCCTATACAGTAAGATGAATGTGGTAGCAGCCTTAGGTAACCCCACTTGGGGTTTGTATTCTATCAAATTGCAAGTCACAAAAGAAGGATGCTTTTGTTTGTGTAACAAACTTCAACAAAAGAAACAAGAAAATGAATATAAACACAGTAATATCCAAGATTTTTAATAAATCGGTTCTTTGCAAAAATGTGATTTTAATAATAATAATATAATGATATAATAATAATTTAATCTATCATGAATCCAGTTAATCTTATTTGAAATCTTATGCCGACAATTTTCACAGACTACTATTTCGTATCCCGTTGATAATTAGTGGCGTATAAAAGTATTTGGAAAAATCCCAAATTTTTTACAGTAATTATATTTATTTATTTTGATCATTATGGTATAAAATTCGAGCATAAATTATTAAATAAAAATTACATTAATTATTCACTCCAACCCCTAAGTAAAATATAAAAAATTTTAAAATTTGACAAACAACTTTTAAATATATTATTAATAAGCCTAAAATTTATAAAACTCATTTTTGGATCACCTTTTATTTTGAAATCATATAAGTTTAAATTTAACTTGCTTAATATCAATCGAAACATCAAACGAGTATTACAATCATTTAATATTTATTTTTAATATACTTTATTTATATATAGAGATATATCTTAAATAATAATTATTATAATATCCTATTTTTGTTTTAATAATTTTTAATAACAACAATATATAATACTTCAAATTATATTTCGAATTATTATATTTTATACACACATATCTATTTACGATTTATTGTTCGTGAATCGTCGAGAGCAGTCGAAGGTCAAATGAATATATTAAACACAGTTCAAATTTTTTAAGATTTCAACATTACAGACTTTGCTTATCGTGTCGGCAACATATAAAGATTTAGTTTAATTTTGGTCGGAAAATTCCGGGTCATCACAGTACCTACCCGTTAAAGAAATTTCGTCCCGAAATTTGATTGGGATGGTCATGGCTGACAATAAGTATGTTTTCATGACGCATATAAGCTGAAGATTAGGGTTTTATCATCATTGAGTAATATGGATAAAACTATCTGATTTTGTGAAGAGTACGAGAGAAGCTATTACCAAAAGAGTGAAATGAGTAGGTATAGATTCATCATATCTTTTGACGTAGATAGGATTGATTTCCAAGTTCAAGAGATTTGGAGAAAATCTTCGTAATAGGATTTGATTCTTCGATAATCAAGGGAGTTAGGATCTGCTTTAAATGCGATCATCTGTTTTGATTTCTTTGTCGGATATTTTACTATAAATTCACCTCCGTCGTTTCCTTTTAACTCACACCTTCCATTATTTCTAACTCATACTTTAAAGCATTCATCAATATGCTCCATCCAGTTCTACTTCTTGATATATTCCTAACCTTCATATCGGTCATTCTTCTTTTTCATCTACCACCAGAAGAATCTATCTACTTCTACTATACACTTGGTTTTATAGTGTTTTTAGTTTTCCCGTGTTTTTATATTGCTATATGTATTGATATATACGGTTTAAAATTTCTGGGTGGTTGTTGGGTTTTATATCTTCTCTTATATTTCGATATTCCTGCTTCTGTCTTCTATAATCATTGTCATCCCCAGTTAATGCTCTCTTTTATTTGCTGCGATTTATACCCCAATTTCTATTTCGGAGTTTTGTCCTTTCGTTTCTTCTTCTTGAGATTAAACATCGCTTGTAATTGTCCAGAATTTGCAGATATGAATTTCAGAATGAACATAGTTAATGTTCTAAGAAGGAAATCGAAATGGTACGATTTTGATTTGTCAAATTACCAGAATATCCTAGAAAAGATTGAATTATCAAGAAATATTTTCTTGATATTTTTAAAGGTTAAAAAGAATACGAGAGTCGTGTAACATGGCATATGATGACGTTATGATCTGTGAATCATCACGTTCCATTTAGGAACTCATCATGACTTACTGTAATATAATCACGTTGATCAAGTGTCATTATATTATACTAACTCATGCTTCAGTTCCTAACATTACTTCAAAAACATTCTTACTTCAAACTTGAAGGTTTCAGAATTTAGAAACTAAATAGTTTCATTTATGATGTGATACAGATAATGCGAGAGGATAAATGATTTTCAGATGAGGATATTTATGGAAATATCTTCAGAAATATGGAGGATATTTATAATGAAAGATACAATGATATCTTAGAATTTCTAATATCAGAGGATGATGAAGAATATTGTCCGCAGGGGTTTAGAGTCAGGAGAAAGGTATGCGTTAATGACTTCAGCAGATACTGAATCATTTGGATTCTTTGAAGGCAGGTTCAGTCTTTGTGATTTTTCCATAGCCTCCTTCATACTTTGCTCAATCCGTTTTCCAGTTCGAAAACTCCTCTTTTTCTGCGCTTTGCCAGTACACTACTCATTATCATCAAACTTTTTACTGTTAAGGTCGTTTACAGTTTTTGCTGCTTCATTAGCATTTTCAAAATTTAGAGATCTAGTTCGCAGTTTTTGGGTGGTTTTCAGAAACTTCACATTCGAAGTATGTGAATCTAGGAGATAGATGTTATATGTACACATATAACTGTTGGCGTAGTCATGCTGTGAGATTTAAAAATACTGATAGCTGATTCCCGGTAATTGACATGGCAATTATTGTTACAAGATGTGGATGAGTATATGATAGGGTTTTAATGAACAAATATAATGGTTTTTCAGATAGACTTACGCCAAAGAGTAACGAAGTTGCTGGTACATCTGCTGATGATGTGGTGGAATATAAAAGGTTTCCCGGTAACAAAATGGTAATCGTATATATCAGGGTTATAATAAGGTTACTCTGAATGAAAAATCAGAGTTGACTTGCTGGAGCTGTGACATAATTTGCTACTTTGAAAAGGATTCGCATGGTTATTTTTGCTAATAAATGCCAAAGGATTTGACGCAGATATGTGTTAAACATTTACTTTGGTTTCGAGAGTTTCTCAGGTACATGACTGTGGGTAGCATGTGGTTGGATCATCATTTTATTGTTCATTACTTGAAGTGCCTTTAGGAATTTCGATGGGTTAAAATCAGAATATGTAATTGAATTTGATTGAGAATGGTTGTTTTGATTTCTATGAAAGAATTATATTGTTGTGAAAGTAGTGAGTATAGTTGATGATTTGTTGAATCGGAATCGAAGAATGTAACATATTAATTGTGAATTTATATATCTCTCGGGTATTACCTACCCGTTAATTTTTTTTTCACAAATAATGTTTTGTACAATAGAATTTTATTACAGTCTTTATGAAAATATATATATGTGTATATTTTTTTTAGATGTAACATAGATTTTAACGAGTTAATATTAAATTAAACCTATTTGATTTACGGTTGAAACTAGAATTGAGTAATCCCTAAAACTTTAGAAATTACATAAGTATTTCTTCAATGATATTGAAATCATGAATCAATATTTCGTTATTTGTTGATGTATGATGTTGGTTTTCGTGAAGTTCTTGTGAACTTCGTAAGGTAAGAATGATGTTATTTGAAAAGTTTTGAGTACATCAATAATGAAAGTGTAAAATCAAACATATATTTGAATAATACACTTGATTTATTATAAATTGGAATTTATTGAATTGAGACAGAAATTGTAGTTAACGGTGGTTAAGTTGTTAACGAAAGATGTACATTATAGCATATTAATAATATGAATTAACCGAGTAGTTAATATCCATACATAACATCTTAGTACAGAAAGATTTATTTTGATCTCAAAATTATATATATATATATATATATATATATATATATATATATATATATATATATATATATATATATATATATATATATATATATATATATAATTTCTTTAGAGGGAATGAGTTAATACTTCATAACTCGTTGATACAATATACGCGTTATTGATTCGTAATAATGTCCACAGTGATTCTTGAACTGGCGAAGCTTGTGATATTATAGATGTTGGTACTGACGGTGCTGGTGATGTTGACGATACCGTTGATACTGTTGGTAAAACAAGTCTAGCTTGTAAATCGTGCACCATTCCGGACAAGGTTTCTATTCTTCCTTCTATCATTTTGGTTCATTCATCTAATTTATGGTTAGGGCTAGAATAGATAATCTCTAAGACTTTAGAGGTTACATAATCGCCGCAGAATATTTCTCCCATGAAGTTATAGATTAATACTTCATCGGTTATTGTTGTTGGTACTCCTTGGTATCTACAGGGTGTATAACGTTGATGCTCGAGGTACAGATTGTAAAGTTGAGGTTTACGACGCGATTGTGGTTGGGGTTGGTAATGGTACTGTTGGCGTTTGAAAGGACCCGTTCATATACATTATAAACGATTCACAATAGTTGATTACATCGCGAGGTATTTGACCTCTATATGATACATATTACAAACATTGCATTCGTTTTTAAAACACAAACTTTCTTTACATCGAAAATTGACAGGCATGCATACCATTTCATAATATCTACTATCCAATTATAAATTAACTTAATAGTAATCTTTGATGAACTCAATGACTCGAATGCAATGTTCTTCGAAATATGCCATGAAATACTCCAAGTAATATCTTTAAAACAAGCAAATGCACAGCGGAAGATTTCTTTTATACCTGAGAATAAACATGCTTTAAAGTGTCAACCAAAAGGTTGATGAGTTCATTAGTTTATCATAATCATTCATTTCCATCATTTTAATAGACCACAAGAATTTCATTTCCAGTTCTCATAAATATACGTCCCATGCATAGAGACAAAAATAATCATTCATATGGATTGAACACCTGGTAACCGACATTAACAATATGCATATAAGAATATCCCCATCATTCCGGGATCCTCCTTCGGATATGATATAAATTTCGAAGTACTAAAGCATCCGGTACTTTGGATGGGGTTTGTTAGGCCCAATAGATCTATCTTTAGGATTCGCATCAATTAGGGTGTCTGTTCCCTAATTCTTAGATTACCAGACTTAATAAAAAGGGGCATATTCGATTTCGATAATTCAACCATAAAATGTAGTTTCACGTACTTGTGTCTATTTTGTAAATCATTTATAAAAATTGCGCATGTATTCTCAGCCCAAAAATATAAAGGGTAAAAAGGCAAATGAAACTCACCATACTGTATTTCATAGTAAAAATACATATAACGTCATTGAACAAGTGCAAGGTTGGCCTCAGATTCACGAACCTAAATTAATTATGTATATATATGTGCTGGTCAATATTTGTCTAACAAATTAGGTCAAGTCATAGTGTACCACAATCCTAATGCTCGAGACTAATATGCAAAGATCAACAAAAGTTAATTTGACTCAAAATGATTTTCAAAATTTATACATGATTATTATATAGTTTAAATATCGTCGTTTTATATTTTTAAATATTTTTAAAAGATTTAATAGAGTAAATAATATAATTCATTTATTAATAAATAAAATTTTATATAAAAATATACTTTTATATATCTTAAGTAATAAAATTTATAAAGTTAATTTAAAAAAAATATTATGATAGGTTTTATTAAGGTAATTATATTATTTGTATTACATATTTATTTGATAAAATAACATTGATAATAATAATAAGTAAAAGTTGTATTATTTTGCAATAATAATTATTATTATTCTTTTAAAAATATCAATTTTTATATTTACTAATAATGATATTATAATAAAACGATAATTCTAATTATGATAACTTTAATATCTATGATACTTTTTAATATTAACTTTAAAATAATAATTCTATTTAAAATGATAATAATAATGATATTTTATAATAACAATGATATTTCTATTAAAATGATATTTTTTGTTAAAATGATAGTTTTAATACTAACGATACTTTTAATAATAATAGTAATGATAAAAATAATAAGAATGATAATTTTATCTAGATCGATATCTTATAATATTTTAATTTCATCATGATACTCATACTCATTATTTCCTAATCGTTTCGTTTAATAGCTTTTAATCGTCTTTTATATTGTGTTTATAATACTAATAATAATAGTACTAAAAAGAATTAGGTGTTACTAATATTAGTTTTAATTACAATAATACTAATAATGATAATTACTATGATATTATTAATAATACTAATAACTATTTTAATGATAATAATAATAATAATAACAATAACAATAACCATTTTTAAATAGTGATATATATATATTAATAATTTAATAATGATAATAATAATAATAATAATAATAATAATAATAATAATAATAATAATAATAATAATAATAATAATAATAATAAGATAATAATAATAATAATAATAATAATAATAATAATAATAATAATAATAATAATAATAATAATAATAATAATAATAATACTAATTATAACTTTAACGATGATAACAATAGTAATAATAATAAAAATAACAATTTTTAATGATAATTCCTTTTATTAATAATGATAATAATAAGATAAAACTAGAACGACGATAATAACGACGATAATAATAATCATTTTTATAAAAATTCAATTGACTATAACTTCTAATCCGTTCATCGAACCCATTCGATATCTAAATGAAAAGTTCTCAATTTTTAGCTAGCCTTCCAAGGACATGCATATCTTATACCTTATCTCAACCGCAAGTGTAACTAATTCAGGATTCAACATAACCTATCTAAGGGCAATATCAAAAGTACAAGCATGCATAATCCTATATTCTCAAGCACTAGTCAGGGATACACTATTAATATGTAAAAATAATTTACGAGTACTCACGTATCAATATTGAGATTCAATATTGCAGGAAAGGTACGTAGACGCAACGAAGACGATAAACACTAGATTGACCTCACAAGCATACCCATGAACCATACCCATCACCTCCATAGCTATAACCCATGTTTTCCTTAGCTCTATCCCGCTCGAAAAATCCATTTTGAAATAATACGCTCATGACCTCGTCGTAGTATTTTATGTATACTAATAATATCTTGAAATAATACTGAGTAAATATATATATGTAAGTCGATTGAGAGAGTTTAGAGAAATATATTTCAAGTTTCTATGAAATAATGAAACCTATTGAATTCTATTTATAATAGATTTTTGAATTATTAAAGTGAATTATTAAAGTATGAATTATTAAAGTGAATTATTAAAGTATGAATTATTAAAGTGAATTATTAAAGTATGAATTATTAAAGTGAATTATTAAAGTATGAATTATTAAAGTAAATTATTAAAGTTAAAGTAAAGTAAAAGTAAAGTAAAGGTAAAGTTAAAGTATAGTAAAAGTATAAAACTATGTACGTATAATACGCGTATAAATATATATAAAATTAATTTAAATCATTATTTATATTTAATAAAATAAAATATAAATATCGTTATCTTTATCATACTGGTTAAGTAATGAGTTGTCAAAAGTGGTTCTAGATATTTATAAAAGTTATATACGTTTTAATAATAAATTTCTTTTTAAACTAAAAACGTTTTTGTACGTTTGAAAATAAATCAATTAAATATGATAATTTTGTTTTCCAAAACTAAATATATTTAAGAATCATTTTGTTAAAAGGTTAAAATAATGGAAATCGTTATATCATAAAACGTTTTAGAAAAGTAGAATCATATATATTCATAATAGGTTTCAAGTTTTTAAATTACGGTCTGTTGGTGAAGCATGGGATAAAGTCCAAAGGTTAAATAAACGTATGAAAAATGTCGAGTTACTTAACTTGTCGATATCCAACATCTAAGTTATTTACACTCCACGTTCTTACTTATAAATCACTTTACCATTTTCCGAATGTTGTCAAAAAGAATAGATTTCTTAAATCACAGTGGACCTCATAACATAAACTCGTAATCATATCACAATGTATCTGATAAATCAATCATTTGATATTATCTTCTAATTCCATCGATAAACATATTGAAACAAATGCGTTCGTGTAAAGTAATATACGTTTAATACTTTATTAATATTCTCAAGTTATAATATATATATATAATATATATATATACATATATATACATATCTATTTATATATAACGGTTCATGAATCGTCAGAATTTGGTCGAGGTTATAATGAATGTATGAACACAGTTTAAAATTCTTGAGATTTAACTTAACAAACTTTGCTTATCGTGTCGGAATAATATAAAGATAAAGTTTAAATTTGATTGGAAATTTTCGGGTTGTCACAGTACCTACCCGTTAAAGAAATTTCGTCCCGAAATTTGAATGGAATGGTCATGGCTGACAATAAGTATGTTTTCATGACGTATACGAGTTGAAAATTAGAGTTTTATTATCATCAAGTAATATAGATAAAGCAATTTAATTTTTGTGAAGGGTACGAGCGAAGTTATCACAAAAGAATGAAATGAGTAAATGCACGTTCTTTTTAACCAATGACATAGTCACGGTTGATTTTCGAAATTCAAGGAATTTAGAGAAAATCTTCGTAATAAGATTTGGTTCTTCGAAAATTAAGGAAGTTAAGATCAGCTTTGATTAAATGCGATAATATGTTTTGATTGCTCTGTCAGATATTTTACTATATATCCACCCCCTTCGTTTCCTTATTTCCATAACTCACACCTTTTATTCACTAATATGCTCCATCCAGTTCTGATTCTTGATATACTCCTAACTTTCATATCTGTCATTCTTTTCTTTCATCTGCCACCGGAAGAATCTATTTACTTTTACTATACTCTTAGTTTTATAGTGTTTTTAGTTCTCCCATGTCTTTATATTGCTATATGCATCGATATATATGGTTTATAATTTCTGAGTCGTCGTTGGGCTTTATATCCTCCTTTATATTTCGAAGTCCCTGCTTCTGTCTTCTATAATTATTGTCATCCACAGTTAATGCTCCATTCTATTTGCTGCGATTTATACTCCTATTTCTATTTCGGAGCTTCATTCTTTCGTTTCCTCTTCTTGAGATTAAGCACCGTATGTAATGGTCCAGAATTCGTAGATATGAATTTCTGAATGAACATAGTTAATGTTCTAAGAAGGAAATTGTAATGGCACGATCTTGATTTGTTAAATTACCAGAATACCCTAGAAAAGACCGAATCATCAAGAAATATTTTCTTGATATTTTAGAGATTAAATAGAATATAGGAGTCGTGTAACATGGCACATGATGACGTTATGATCAGTGAATCATCACGTTCCATTTAGAAACTCAGCATGAATTACTGTAATATAATCACGTTGATCAAGTGTCATTATATTATACTAACTCATGCTTCAGCTCTCAACACTACTTCAAAAAAAAAAAAAAATATTCCTATTTTAAACTCGAATGTTTCAGAATTTAGAAACTAAAATAGTTTCTTTTATGATGTAATCCAGATAGCGTGAAGAGGTAAATGATTTCGGATAAGAATAATTAAGAAAATATCTTTAAAAATATGGAGGATATTTATAATGAAAGATATGATGATATCTTAGAATTTCTAATATCAGAGGATGATGAAGAATATTGTCCGCAGGGGTTTAGAGTCAAGAGCAAGGTATTCCTTTAATGACTTCAGCAGGTACTGAATCATTTAGATTCTTTGAAGGCATGTTTCGCCCTTGTGATTTGTCCACAGCCTCTTTCATACTTTGCTCAATCCGTTTTCCAGTTCTAAAACTTCTCTTTTTCTGAGCTTTGCCAATACACTATTCTTTATCATCAAACTTTTTACTGTTAAGATCGTTTACAGTTGTTGCTGCTTCGTCACCATTTCAAGAACTAGTTCACAGTTCAAGGTGTTTTTCAGAAACTTCACATTCAAAGTATGTAAGTCCAGGAGATAGACGTTGTACGTACACATATAACTGTTGGCGTAGACATGCTGCGAGATTTCAAATTAATGATTGCTAATTCCCGATGATTCGTATGGCAATTCTTGTTACAAGATGCGAATGAGTAAATGGTAGGGTTTCAATGAATAACTATAATGACTTTTTGGAGAGGTTAAAGTCAAAGGGTAATGAAGTTGTTGGTACATCTGCTAATAATGTGGTGGGATGTAAAAGGTTCCCTGGTAACGATGGTGTATATCTAAAGGTTATAATAAGGTTAGTCTGACTGAAAAGTCGAAGTTGACTTGCTGGAGCTGTGACAAAATTGGCTACTTTGAAAAGGAATTGCAAAGTTATTTTTGCTAATAAATGCCAAAGAATCTGACACAGATATGTGTGGAATTATGACTTTGGTTTCGAGTGCTTTTTAAGTACCTAACTGTGGGTAATATGTGGTTGGATCATCATCTCGATTGCTCATTATTTGAAGTGTCTTCAGATATTTTCGAAGGGTTTGAACACAGATTGTAATCGTTAATATACATTTGATGTTCTAACACAGTTTTGAAGTCAAAGTATAGCTTTGAAAGATGTAGGAATCTAAAAGTGATGATACCGGTTATATCTCGAATTGAATTCTGAGGTTTCAAAATCAAAATTTGTAATTGGGTTTGAATGAGTATGGTTGTTTTGATCTCTATGAAAGAATGTATATTATTGTGAAAGTAGGAAGTATAGTTGATAATTTGCTTGATCAGATTCGAAGAATGTAACATATTAATTGTGAATATATATATCTCTCGGGTATTACCTACCCGTTAAAAAATTTCACAATTAATATTTTGTACATAAGAATTTTATTACAGTCTTTGTGAAAATATATATGTACATATTCTCCTCAGATATAACATAAATTTAATGAGTTAATACTAAATTAAACTCATTCGATTTACGGTTGAAACTAGAATTGAATAATCCCTTGAAGGCTTTAGAGATTACATAAGTATTTCTTCAATAATATTGAAATTACGAATCAATACTTCGTTATTTGTTGAGGCGTGATGTTGATTTTTGTTAAATTCTTGTGAACTTCGCAAAGTACGAGTGATGGTATCTGAGAAGTTTCGGTTACAACGATGATGAAAGTGTAAAATCAAATATATACTTGATTTATTATGAATTGGAATTTGTTGAATTGAGACAGAGATTGTAGTTAACGATGGTTAAGTTGCGGGTGAAGGACGTATATTATTGCATATTTGTAAGATGAATTAACCGAGTAGTTAAGATTCACACACAATATCTTAGCACGGAAAGATTTATTTTTATTTCAAAATATGTATATATAAAATATACATATAATTTCTTCAGAGGGAATGAGTTAACTCTTCATAACTCCTTGATACAATATACGCGTTATTGATTCGTAATGATGTCCACAGTGATTCTTGAACTGACGGAGTTTGTGATGTTATAGGTGTTGTTGATTCTGATGTTGACTGTACTGACGATGCTGGTGACGCTGACGGTACTGTTGATGCTGTTGGTAAAACGAGTTTAGCTTGTTAATCACACACCATTTTTGTCAGGGTTTCTACTTTTCCTTCTATCATTTTGGTTCGCTTAACTGATTTATGGTTAGGGCTTGATTAGATAATCTCTAAGACTTTAGAGATTACATAATCTCCGTGGAATGTTTCTCCAATGAAGTTATGAATTAATACATCGTCAGTTATTGTTGCTGGTATTCCTTGATATCTATAGTGCGTATGACGTTGATGCTCGTGGGACAGATTGTGAAGTTGAGGTTTACGACGCGGTTGTGGTTGGAGGTGGTAATGGTACTGTTGGCGTTGATGATGGTGGTACTGGTTATGCTGCTGGTGCTGCTGCTGGTGCTGCTACTGGTGTTTGTAATTTTTTACACCATATTCTCCAAAGCCACTACCCGAGCGCGAAGCTCGTTGACTTCTTCTATTACACCGGGGTGATTGTCGGTTCGGACGAGTGGATAAATAAAATCTAGAATTTGATGGAGTATATAATCGTGACGAGATACTCTGGAAATGAGAGAGAAAATGGTGTTTCGGACAGGTTCACCGGTAAGTGCTTCAGGTTCTTCGTCAAGAGGGCAATGTGGTGGATGGAAAGGATCGCCTTCTTCTTGTCTCCAATGATTGAGGAGACTACGAACCCTTCCCCAATTCATCCAGAATAGATGATGACTGATTGGTTGATCCATTCCGGTCACACTGCTTTCGGAGCTTGAGTGAGATTCCATTTCAGAATCCGAGTGACTTGAACTGATGACAACTTCCATTTCGTACGATTGGATAAAGGATTTTTCGATATAAAATGATTTTCCGGCTATCGGGTGGTATTCTATTTACATAGGATATCCATATATGTATATAGATCAAAAGATTTCGTAGATTATGGAGGAATTTACGGAATATGTCAGGCAAAGTTTACAGTAATAGATACGATAAGATATGATTTAGTAGATACGCTAAGATATGAATTTTGTCTATACACTACTCATGCAATTAATGTAGCAAGACGTGTCTAGACTAATAATGATAAGTAGGTAATTTCCTAAGGATGATAAGCAGATGATTTCTGACTAGAAATGATAAGCAAAACTTTTGACATGCAGACACGGTCGAAGTCCAGACTCACTAATGCATCCTAACGACTTATCAGTTAGACACACTAATGCAGACCTGGTTCGCTAAGACCACCGCTCTAATACCAACTGAAAGGACCCGTTCATATACATTATAAACGATTCACAATAGTTGATTACATCGCGAGGTATTTGACCTCTATATGATACATATTACAAACATTGCATTCGTTTTTAAAACACAAACTTTCTTTACATCGAAAATTGACAGGCATGCATACCATTTCATAATATCCACTATCCAATTATAAATTAACTTAATAGTAATCTTTGATGAACTCAATGACTCGAATGCAACGTTCTTCGAAATATGCCATGAAATACTCCAAGTAATATCTTTAAAACAAGCAAATGCACAGCGGAAGATTTCTTTTATACCTGAGAATAAACATGCTTTAAAGTGTCAACCAAAAGGTTGGTGAGTTCATTAGTTTATCATAATCATTCATTTCCATCATTTTAATAGACCACAAGAATTTCATTTCCAGTTCTCATAAATATACGTCCCATGCATAGAGACAAAAATAATCATTCATATGGATTGAACACCTGGTAACCGACATTAACAATATGCATATAAGAATATCCCCATCATTCCGGGATCCTCCTTCGGACATGATATAAATTTCGAAGTACTAAAGCATCCGGTACTTTGGATGGGGTTTGTTAGGCCCAATAGATCTATCTTTAGGATTCGCGTCAATTAGGGTGTCTATTCCCTAATTCTTAGATTACCAGACTTAATAAAAAGGGGCATATTCGATTTCGATAATTCAACCATAGAATGTAGTTTCACGTACTTGTGTCTATTTTGTAAATCATTTATAAAAATTGTGCATGTATTCTCAGCCCAAAAATATAAAGGGTAAAAAGGCAAATGAAACTCACCATACTGTATTTCGTGGTAAAAATACATATAACGTCATTGAACAAGTGCAAGGTTGGCCTCGGATTCACGAACCTAAATTAATTATGTATATATATGTGCTGGTCAATATTTGTCTAACAAATTAGGTCAAGTCATAGTGTACCACAATCCTAATGCTCGAGACTAATATGCAAAGATCAACAAAAGTTAATTTGACTCAAAATGATTTCCAAAATTTAAACATGATTATTATATAGTTTAAATATCGTCGTTTTATATTTTTAAATATTTTTAAAAGATTTAATAGAGTAAATAATATAATTCATTTATTAATAAATAAAATTTTATATAAAAATATACTTTTATATATCTTAAGTAATAAAATTTATAAAGTTAATTTAAAAAAAATATTATGATAGGTTTTATTAAGGTAATTATATTATTTGTATTACATATTTATTTGATAAAATAACATTGATAATAATAATAAGTAAAAGTTGTATTATTTTGCAATAATAATTATTATTATTCTTTTAAAAATATCAATTTTTATATTTACTAATAATGATATTATAATAAAACGATAATTCTAATTATGATAACTTTAATATCTATGATACTTTTTAATATTAACTTTAAAATAATAATTCTATTTAAAATGATAATAATAATGATATTTTATAATAACAATGACATTTCTATTAAAATGATATTTTTTGTTAAAATGATAGTTTTAATACTAACGATACTTTTAATAATAATAGTAATGATAAAAATAATAAGAATGATAATTTTATCTAGATCAATATCTTATAATATTTTAATTTCATCATGATACTCATACTCATTATTTCCTAATCGTTTCGTTTAATAGCTTTTAATCGTCATTTATATTGTGTTTATAATACTAATAATAATAGTACTAAAAAGAATTAGGTGTTACTAATATTAGTTTTAATTACAATAATACTAATAATGATAATTACTATGATATTATTAATAATACTAATAACTATTTTAATGATAATAATAATAATAACAATAACAATAACCATTTTTAAATAGTGATATATATATATTAATAATGATAATAATAATAATAATAATAATAATAATAATAATAATAATAATAATAATAATAATAATAATAATAATAATAATAATAATAATAATAAGATAATAATAATAATAATAATAATAATACTAATTATAACTTTAACGATGATAACAATAGTAATAATAATAAAAATAACAATTTTTAATGATAATTCCTTTTATTAATAATGATAATAATAAGATAAAACTAGAACGACGATAATAACGACGATAATAATAATCATTTTTATAAAAATTCAATTGACTATAACTTCTAATCCGTTCATCGAACCCATTCGATATCTAAATGAAAAGTTCTCAATTTTTCGCTAGCCTTCCAACGACATGCATATCTTATACCTTATCTCAACCGCAAGTGTAACTAATTCAGGATTCAACATAACCTATCTAAGGGCAATATCAAAAGTACAAGCATGCATAATCCTATATTCTCGAGCACTAGTCAGGGATACACTATTAATATGTTAAAATAATTTACGAGTACTCACGTATTAATATTGAGATTCAATATTACAGGAAAGGTACGTAGACGCAACGGAGACGATAAACACTAGATTGACCTCACAAGCATACCCATGAACCATACCCATCACCTCCATAGCTATAACCCATGTTTTCCTTAGCTCTATCCCGCTCGAAAAATCCATTTTGAAATAATACGCTCATGACCTCGTCGTAGTATTTTATGTATACTAATAATATCTTGAAATAATACTGAGTAAATATATATATGTAAGTCGATTGAGAGAGTTTAGAGAAATATATTTCAAGTTTCTATGAAATAATGAAACCTATTGAATTCTATTTATAATAGATTTTTGAATTATTAAAGTGAATTATTAAAGTATGAATTATTAAAGTGAATTATTAAAGTATGAATTATTAAAGTGAATTATTAAAGTATGAATTATTAAAGTGAATTATTAAAGTATGAATTATTAAAGTAAATTATTAAAGTTAAAGTAAAGTAAAAGTAAAGTAAAGGTAAAGTTAAAGTATAGTAAAAGTATAAAACTATGTACGTATAATACGCGTATAAATATATATAAAATTAATTTAAATCATTATTTATATTTAATAAAATAAAATATAAATATCGTTATCTTTATCATACTGGTTAAGTAATGAGTTGTCAAAAGTGGTTCTAGATATTTATAAAAGTTATATACGGTTTAATAATAAAGTTCTTTTTAAACTAAAAACGTTTTTGTACGTTTGAAAATAAATCAAATAAATATGATAATTTTGTTTTCCAAAACTAAATATATTTAAGAATCATTTTGTTAAAAGGTTAAAATAATGGAAATCGTTATATCATAAAACGTTTTAGAAAAGTATAATTATATATATTCATAATAGGTTTCAAGTTTTTAAATTACGGTCTGTTGGTGAAGTGATAAGGCTAAAAAGGAACATATATTTCATAGCAATATCCCTTCTAAATAATAGGTTTTCATATGTAATTGTATTATATTTTCATTATAATTGTTTAAATAAATAAGTGCGAAGACAAAAGGCGAAAACGAAGATTTGAAGACACAAACGTCCAAAAAGCTCAAATGTACAAGATACAATTCAAAAGGTTCAATTTATTGATGAGAAACGTCTAAAAATGACAAGAGTACAAGTTACAAAATGCAAAGTACAAGATATTAAATTATACGAAAGGACGTTCGAAAATCCGGAACCGGTACCCGAGCCAACTATCAACGCTCGACGCAACGGAGCTGAAAGTACAAGTCAACTATGCACAAGAATATAATATAATATTTAAATAATTCATAATAAGAATAATAATAAATAATAAAAAGTAGTTAATTGAGCATAGTTAAGGGGTCATAAGTGAAAATTTCAATTCAATATTTGCCTATAAAAGGCAATTCATTTGATCGATTTATGTACACCTTTTCTTCTTTCTTTCTCTTTACATGTAATATATATATTTATAATTATAATTTTAATTTTAGTTTAAGTTTAATAATAATTGGGTTATTGTAAGGAATGTTTTACGGGTTTTAAAGTCGAAACTCTGTCCGTGTAACGCTACACGATTAATAATCACTGTAAGTTATGTTCTTCCTTTTTAAATTAATGTCTCATAACTAAGTTATTATTATTCTTATTTAAGCCGAAGTAATCGTGATGTTTGAATAAATATTAAGACGGGGTTATTGAATTTTGTACCATAATTAAGGTTTGGGCAAAAGACCGACACTTGTGGAAATTGGACTATTGACTATTAATAGATGGGGGTATTGTCTAATTGAGTGACAACTCATTGGAGTATGTCGAACCTATCTTCAAATTAATTATCGTAATAATTAATAATGATTATGGTTGTCCTATTTAGTGACGTTCATATGGAATCTATTATAATCATTTAATTAATTATTCGGGTTGGGTAATTGATTATTCAAACTGATCAAGTGGGTAAATTAATATTCATATCTAATCAAAACAGGGGTAGATTACATACAGTGATAACTGGTGTAATTGTTGACAGAAGTGATAACTGCGTCACAGTTTAAATCCTTAATTAGTTGGAATATTTGACTTCAGGTATAAGGGTAATTTGACGAGGACACTCGCACTTTATATTTATGACCGATGGACTATTATGGATAAAAACCAGATAGGTATCAAATAAACCATGACAAAGGACAATTAACCCGAGTAACAATTAATTAAAATCAAAACGTTAAACATCATGATTACGGAAGTTTAAATAAGCATAATCCTTTTATTTCATATTTTATCGCAATTTTATTTATTGTTATTTTATTTATCGTCATTTATATATTATTGTCATTCATCTTTACGCTTAAAAATATAAAATTGACAAACCGGTCATTAAACGGTAAAAAACCCCCTTTTATAATAATATTACTACTTATATATATATATATATATTTATATATATATATATATATATATATATATATATATATATATATATATATAAATATAGTTTTATAAAAATATAGTACGTAATCACTAGCTCCCTGTGGAACGAACCGGACTTACTAAAAACTACACTACTCTACGATTAGGTACACTGCCTATAGTGTTGTAGCAAGGTTTAGGTATATCCCATCCGTAAATTAATAAAACTTGTGTCATATTTTGTAGTATTTTGTATTAAAAATAATACTATTTCGTACCCTCACGCTACATCATCAAGTTTTTGGCGCCGCTGCCGGGGAAAGCTTAAACGCTATATTTTTAATTTATATCTGTAAAAATATAGTTATAAAAAAAGTAATTTCGGGAACACTTTTTGTGTTTTCACGGGGTATTTAAGTTTTTTTTTTTAGTTTTTGATTGATTAAAGATATATTAATTTAAATATAATAATTTAATAAATATAATAATATAATAATATTGAAATAAAATATAATAATATAATAATATTTTAGAATCAAATTTGATACGTAAAAGTTTTAAAAGTTTTAAAAAGTCGTATTTATTAAATATTTCAGGGGTATATTATGTAACTTATAATTAATAATTTCTATAATGTCGCTTTCATGTGAATAGTAAATTAATTAATTTCTTTCCTTTACTATTTTGAATCGTAAAAGTTTTAAAAGTTTTAAAAAGTCGTATTTATTAAATATTTTAGGGGTATATTATGTAACTTGCAATTAATAATTTCTATCATGTCGCTTTCATGTGAATAGTAAATTAATTAATTTCTTTTCATTTACTATTCATGAATAGTAAATGAGTTAAAAAAAAGTTTTGAAAAAAAATAATAATAATAAAAAAATTATTAATTCCTTTAAAAAAAAATTGTGTAAAAAAATCGTTTTTTTTAAAGAAAAAAAATTTGTTTTAAAAAAAAATTGTTTTTTTTAAAGAAAATTTTTTTAAAAAAAAAAGTTTAAAAAAAAATATATATATAAAAAAAAAATTTTAAAAACAAAATTTTAAAATCCTTAAAAAACGAAATATAAAATAAAAATTAAAAAAAAAAGTTTTTTTTTTTATTACCTTTAGATTTTTAGACTCTAGTTACAATTTTTAGTATTAAGTTTAGTTTTGCCATAGTTATTTTTATTTCTAGAATTTTTAGGTTTGCCGTAAAATCCCTTAAGTGCTTATTCCTTAGACTAAGATTTATGTGCTTTAGAATTTTGCGACGCCGTTTTTCGCGCTACTTTCTTATTTTTATTTTTCGACCCCTATTTTTCGACCTTTTATTTTTCGACCTTTTTCGACGCATTTTTTTTTCTTTCTTATTTCTCGCTATTCTAGTTTTAGGATAAGATTTTTATTCTACTTCTTATCTAAATTTCTTAAAATTACGAAAATTTATTTTAAGTGGTTAAATTGATAGACATCAAAATTTTCTGGTTCGTAGTAATAGTTGGATTTGTACGTGGACAGGGTTATTGGAGCAAACCGTACTCAATTATATTGAGACCAAACGAATCCTGCCCCTCTGCTGCATCTTTTGGCTATTCGAAACGTGGGCAAAATCAGAAAAGTCTATTAATTGGATAACTTATATAATTTTTCTTTCCTTTTAAAAACTAATAGGATATTCAGTGAATGCACCGAGTAAAACGTTCACCACCTTTCATACGTTCACCACCTATAACTCGATCAAGACATCTAGCCAATATTGTCGCCGTTGATTTTTCTTTAGAATCATCATCTAGTCGACCAAGAACTCCAACTCAAATTTCCGATAATCCATCTTTTGAACCCGACCTCACAATTGAGAATCCGAAGAATATTCAGGGACAATTCCAAGATCCAGAACCACTAATCATTCCTCCTGAACCACAAACCATTAAATCAGAATCTTCTAGTGATTCGTATTCAACAAATTCAATTATGGAAAATCTGGAACCTCTAAGTATGGAAGACCGAATGAGAGCCACACGCACGGGCCAAGGTCACGCCATTATTAAGCCAGACATTAATGCGCCAGATTATGAAATCAAAGGACAAATCCTACACATGGTAACTAATCAGTGCCAATATAGTGGTGCGCCGAAGGAAGATCCAAACGAACATCTTCGTACGTTTAATAGGATATGTACACTATTCAAAATCCGAGAAGTTGAGGATGAACAGATCTATCTCATGTTGTTTCCCTGGACTTTAAAGGGAGAAGCCAAAGATTGGTTAGAATCGTTACCTGAAGGGACGATTGACACATGGGATGTTTTAGCTGAGAAATTTCTTAAAAGATTCTTTCCGGCATCTAAAGCCGTGAGACTTCAAGGAGAAATTGTTACGTTCACACAAAAGTCAAATGAAACTCTATATGAGGCGTGGACAAGATTTGGAAAGTTGTTGAGAGGATGTCCTCAACACGGTTTAGACACTTATCAAATAGTACAAATATTCTACCAAGGTGTCAACGTTGCTACACGAAAAGACATCGGCATAACAGCTGGTGGTTCCATTATGAAGAAAACCGCAACTGAAGCTTACAAAATTATTGATAACACAGCCTCCCACTCTCATGAGTGGCACCAAGAGAAAGATATATATATCGTTCATCTAAAGCGGCTAGAGCCGATTCTAGCCATAACTTTGATTCCGTTTCTGCAAAAATAGATGCTTTCGAGAGACGAATGGAAAAGATGAATAAAGATATTCACGCAATACGAATCAGTTGTGAGCAATGCGGTGGACCACACTTAATGAAAGACTGTCACATTGAACAAATGATGGAACAACGTGAGAATGTTGTCTACATGAACCAAAGGCTAGAAAATAGTTAGCAGAATAATTATCAACCGCCAAGGCCAAACTTCAATAGAAATCAAAACATTCTTTACAATCCAAAGGACCCGACAATAACTCGTATAACCAACAAGGTCCGAATAACCAACCAACGCAAAACAACACTTTCAATCAACAAAGACCTGGCTTGTATAAACCACCACAACAAACCGAAGATAAAAAGTCAAATCTGGAAGAAGTGGTATTTAAGCTAGTTGAATCTCAAACACAATTTATTGAAACTCAAACTCAAACGAATGAGAGGTTTGATCAGTCATTTAGAACTCAACAAGCTTCTATTTTGAATCTAGAAAAACAAGTAGGTACTCTTGTTAGATTGATGAGTGAAAGGAAACAAGGAAAGCTACCAAGTAATACTGAAGTAAATCCTCGAAATGAAAATGTTAATATGGTTTCAACAAATTCTGAAAAACCAGCATCAGAAGATGGGGAGGTTTTAGATGTAAGTAACAATGAAGAAGTTACACCACCACCACCACCCGAGTATGTAAAGCCAGTGGTGGCACCATACAGACCACCCATCCCGTTTCCAAGAAAAGGAGTTGAGTATGAGCAAGTAATAGGTAATAAAGTTTGTGATACCTCTGGAAAGAAGAAGAAGAAGAATAAAAAAGTGCAAGAAACAAAAACAGTAGAAGTAAACCCGGTGAAGACAGTTCCACCAAATCCTCCACCTAGGGTAGGTGATCCGGGTGAATTTATTGTTCCTTGTCTACTTAGTGACTGTGTCATGTATGATTCACTAGCAGATTTAGGTTCAAGTGTGAGTGTTATGCCTCTTTCATTATATAAGAGATTCAGTGTAGGTGAGTTAACTCCAACGGATATGAGTGTTCGACTCCTTGATCAAACCATTAAGCACCCAGTTGGAATTGCTGACAACCTACCCGTTCAAGTAGGTAATTTAACCTTTCTAGTCGAATTCATTGTCATTGACATAGAAGAGGACTCAAACGTTCCTCTAATTTTAGGTCGACCATTCTTAGCGTCCACCGGGGCGTTATTTGATGTAAGAAAGGGTAGAATGACACTTAGTAATGATGAGAAATCGATTATCTTTATGATTCGAAAGTCTAAATATCCACAAACCAAAACCGTTGAACCGACAAAAACGATTGGTAAGAACCATGTTGTTTTACCAACTCCAACGGTAATGCTTAACAATAATAGAACGCCTAAGTGTGGGGAAAATGAAGTAACACCTAATGATGACTTGATAATAAAGAACCCCATAGTTGATACGAAATTAAATGACCCCGTTATTAACAGTTCAATGAAGAAACTTTTTAAACGGGTTATTGATGCTAAAAGTAAGGGGAACTTTAAGTTATATAACCGGTTAGTATCCAATCTGTTGCCTAAAGAAAAGGTGAAGCTAATTGAATTTGTGGATATTATGGAAAAAGCTGGTTACTGGCTTAAAGCAAAAGTCACAGATATGCAAGTGGATTATGGTCCAAGAGAAATTGACGATGAAGTTAATCACAATTTCGACACCACATCTACCTAAGTGTGAGGAGATTCAAATATTCTAAAAAGAAAATGCTGTTTGGAGTTAGTTGTTCTGTTCTCGTGTAGTTCCGAGAATGGAATCCGATTGGTCTTTTCCACTAGCAGACACTAAAGAACTAGTTTTCACCCCTCATTCTGAATTTTTTTGTTTTTTAAGTTTTATATGAAATTAATATGTTTTCTTTTTAAGTTTTGTGTGAATTTAAAAACAAAAATTTACTTTATTTCATTCAGTTGAAAAAAAATGATTTCTAAAATTCGTCGTGAGTTGAAGACTAGGTCGTTGAGCCGAAATTACTTTACCAGAGGGCGGGGCGAAAAATTTTGTCATCATTATTTTTAATTTTTTTGATTTAAAGTATGCAAAAAAAATAAAAAATATTTAATTTTATAAATTTTTGAACGTGGGGTAATATACCTAACTTTAAAAATATGTATATATGTTTGTATTTTATCATGTAAACAACAGGGTAAAACAACGCACTTTCAAAGACTAACATTAAGTTCAGCAAAAGCTACTGATTTTGACGACAAGATGCAAAACAACAAATGTGATATAATAAATGAAGGAATGAACGATGAGGCCCGCCATCTATCATTCGACGAGCTTTGTAATTACAAACTGGGTATTTTTAATCACTTTCCTACAGTAATTACCCTCATAAATTTATAATTATAGTCTGATTTCATGCAAATGAGGGCATTGCATGATCTCAAGTGTGGGAAAGGGTTATAAATTCTCTCGGGTTTATACTTGGCTTATTTTCTAAATATTATGAAAATTTTAAAATTTTTTAACTAAATGAATTCAAAATCATGTTTATACATATTTATGAACGATAAAACTAGGTGTTAATGCCGAAATTATTGTTACCTCGGAAAGGACATAAATTGAGAAACAACTAAAACGCTTGAATTTATTTATTAAGATATAAAAAGACGCATGAAAAAAGCCAAGTGTGGGGAGAATGTACCAAGTTATTCAATTAAAAACTATCTATGACATGTTTTTGTAAAGTTATTGCAGGTGCTTTTACTTTGGACTAAATTAACTGGTTTACCCGATTTACTGTAAGAAAGATGGATCTACACGATGAATCAATTCCATCATTAAAAGGAAGTAAAGTCTTCCGAAAAAGAAACACGCTTCTTGATTTAGGTCATGAAGTTGTCGTCCAGACCAGCTGTAGGTTGATAAAAAATCTAGAAAAGTCATCTCTAAAATCAGCAGGAAATCCACGGACCTCAGCATCAAACAGGGTCGCCATGTGGTCAGATTTATCCTAACCATGAGAAGGATTTATCTCGCACAATGGGGGGGCACCGTGCAAATTAGCTTGATAAGACTAATGAATCAAATCCCCAGAAAGGATAATCTCCTTAAAGATCAAAAATCAGCTTTTAAGACTGATATTACTCAATCCTAGAGATTGACCTTAAAGATTGAGAATTACAAACTCATGGAATTCAATGATATCTAAACTCGAGCTTGAACGAGAAAATATTTTGATCAAAAATAAAACCGATTTGTTTTCTGAAAACCTATTTTCAATGCGTTCATTACCATTGAACGTAAAATCTTGAGAATTCATCAGAATTCATTAGGTCACCTGAACCAAATCGGGTGTCAACCGTAAGAAACGGTGGTTGCATAGCATGGTCGGAGACAGGACCTTGTGCCAGACCGAAAAATCATAGGATGATCTTTACTATTGCTCATACAAAGGATAGTACTAGCATCCGACACGTTTTAAGACCATAATCATATGCATGTCATTAGACATTAACTTAACAGTTTCTTGTTCATCGCTTTCCTTTACAACCGGACGGTAGTTTACCGAAAGGTAATATACGGAACAAGTAAACTGGATGTGTTGCTTTCCCAATACAAGGTTAGCAAGTTGGTAACACAAAACCACAAGTGTTGAGCTAAAATTTTCAAATCTGAAACCCACACAACCCACAAAAATATTTTGCAAACACCGGTGAAGGGTTATTCCGGAAAACTTATCTTGGGTAAAAGCTAGATTAAATTTTCAAAAAGATCAAATGTTTTCATAAAGATCCAATTTCCTTAAGGATCTACATTTTCATATTCATGTAGGACTGTAAACCACCTTTCGAATGTGCACTTTGCTTTGGAAACCGAAAGTAAATCGGCTATTTGATTGCAAGTGTCGTTGACCTAAACCCGAGGCAACTGTGGATGACACACCCACCTTTAACCATGATTCTATCGTTACTATCATTGTTTATACCACCATATCAAAGTCACTAATGTACAAAGTGTGATGAATAAAAAAGTGATTCATGTATGTTTTTATTTCAAGTTCTGTATTGCTTGAGGACAAGCAACGCTCAAGTGTGGGGATATTTGATAAGGCTAAAAAGGAACATATATTTCATAGCAATATCCCTTCTAAATAATAGGTTTTCATATGTAATTGTATTATATTTTCATTATAATTGTTTAAATAAATAAGTGCGAAGACAAAAGGCGAAAACAAAGATTTGAAGACACAAACGTCCAAAAAGCTCAAATGTACAAGATACAATTCAAAAGGTTCAATTTATTGATGAGAAACGTCTAAAAATGACAAGAGTACAAGTTACAAAACGCAAAGTACAAGATATTAAATTATACGAAAGGACGTTCGAAAATCCGAAACCGGTACCCGAGCCAACTATCAACGCTCGACGCAACGGAGCTGAAAGTACAAGTCAACTATGTACAAGAATATAATATAATATTTAAATAATTCATAATAAGAATAATAATAAATAATAAAAAGTAGTTAATTGAGCATAGTTAAGGGGTCATAAGTGAAAATTTCAATTCAATATTTGCCTATAAAAGGCAATTCATTTGATCGATTTATGTACACCTTTTCTTCTTTCTTTCTCTTTACATGTAATATATATATTTATAATTATAATTTTAATTTTAGTTTAAGTTTAATAATAATTGGGTTATTGTAAGGAATGTTTTACGGGTTTTAAAGTCTAAACTCTGTCCGTGTAACGCTACACGATTAATAATCACTGTAAGTTATGTTCTTCCTTTTTAAATTAATGTCTCGTAACTAAGTTATTATTATTCTTATTTAAGCCGAAGTAATCATGATGTTTGACTAAATATTAAGACGGGATTATTGAATTTTGTACCATAATTAAGGTTTGGGCAAAAGACCGACACTTGTGGAAATTGGACTATTGACTATTAATAGATGGGGGGTATTGTCTAATTGAGTGACAACTCATTGGTGTCTGTCGAACCTATCTTTAAATTAATTATCCTAATAATTAATAATGATTATGGTTGTCCTATTTAGTGACGTTCATATGGAATCTATTATAATCATTTAATTAATTATTCGGGTTGGGTAATTGATTATTCAAACTGATCAAGTGGGTAAATTAATATTCATATCTAATCAAAACAGGGGTAGATTACATACAGTGATAACTGGTGTAATTGTTGACAGAAGTGATAACTGCGTCACAGTTTAAATCCTTAATTAGTTGGAATATTTGACTTCGGGTATAAGGATAATTTGACGAGGACACTCGCACTTTATATTTATGACCGATGGACTATTATGGATAAAAACCAGATAGGTATCAAATAAACCATGACAAAGGACAATTAACCCGAGTAACAATTAATTAAAATCAAAACGTTAAACATCATGATTACGGAAGTTTAAATAAGCATAATCCTTTTATTTCATATTCTATCGCAATTTTATTTATTGTTATTTTATTTATCGTCATTTATATATTATTGTCATTTATCTTTACGCTTAAAAAAATAAAATCGACAAACCGGTCATTAAACGGTAAAAAACCCCCTTTTATAATAATATTACTACTTATATATATATATATATATATATATATATATATATATATATATATATATATATATATATATAATATAGTTTTATAAAAATATAGTACGTAATCACTAGCTCCCTGTGGAACGAACCGGACTTACTAAAAACTACACTACTCTACGATTAGGTACACTGCCTATAGTGTTGTAGCAAGGTTTAGGTATATCCCATCCTTAAATTAATTAAACTTGTGTCATATTTTGTAGTATTTTGTATTAAAAATAATACTATTTCGTACCCTCACGCTACATCATCATGAAGCATGGGATAAAGTCCAAAGGTTAAATAAACGTATGAAAAATGTCGAGTTACTTAACTTGTCGATATCCAACATCTAAGTTATTTACACTCCACGTTCTTACTTATAAATCACTTTACCATTTTCCGAATATTGTCAAAAAGAATAGATTTCTTAAATCACAGTGGACCTCATAACATAGACCCGTAATCATATCACAATGTATCTGATAAATCAATCATTTGATATTATCTTCTAATTCCATCGATAAACGTATTGAAACAAATGCGTTCGTGTAAAGTAATATACGTTTAATACTTTATTAATATTCTCAAGTTATAATATATATATATACATATCTATTTATATATAACGGTTCATGAATCATCGGAATTTGGTCGAGGTTATAATGAATGTATGAACACAGTTTAAAATTCTTGAGATTTAACTTAACAAACTTTGCTTATCGTGTCGGAATAATATAAAGATAAAGTTTAAATTTGATTGGAAATTTCCGGGTTGTCACAGCGTTGATGATGTTAGTACTGGTTATGCTGCTGATGCTGCTGCTGGTGTTTGTAATCTTTGCACCAAATTCTCCAAAGCCACTACCCGAGCGCGAAGCTAGTTGACTTCTTCTATTACACCGAGGTGATTGTCGGTTTGGACGAGCGAATAAATAAAATCTAAAATTTGATGTAGTATATAATCGTGACGAGATACTCTGGAAATGAGATAGAAAATGGTGTTTCGGACAGGTTCGCCGGTAAGTGCTACAGGTTCTTCGTCAAGAGGGCAATGTGGTGGATGGAAGGGATCACCTTCTTCTTGTCTTCAATGATTGAGGAGGCTATGGACCCATCCCCAATTCATCTAGAATAGATGAGGGCTGATTGGTTGATCCATTCTGGTCACACTGCTTTCGAAGCTTGAGTGAGATTCCATTTCGGAATCCGAGTGAGTTGAACTAACGACGAATTCCATTTCGTACGATTGAATAAAGGATTTTTCGATATAAAATGATTTTTTCCGGCTATCGGGTGGTATTCTATCTACATAGGATATCTATATATATAGATCAAAAGATTTTGTAGATTACAGAGGAATTTGCAGTATATGTCAGGCAAAGTTTAAAGTAACAGATACGATAAGATATGATTTAGCCGATACGCTAACATATGAATTTTGTCTATACACTACTCATGCAATTAATGTAGCAAGACGTGTCTAGACTAAAAATGATAAGCAGGTAATTTCCTAAGGATGATAAGCAGATGATTTTCGACTAGAAATGATAAGCAAAACTTTTGACATGCAGACACGGTCAAAGTCCAGACTCACTAATGCATCCTAACGACTTATCAGTTAGACACACTAATGCAGACCTGGTTCGCTAAGACCATCGCTCTGATACCAACTGAAAGGACCCATCCTAATCCATCTGGACGAATACATTACATTTGGTTACATCGCGAGGTACTTGACCTCTATATGATACATTTTACAAACATTGCATTCGTTTTTGTAAGTAACTAGAGGGGGGTGAATAGTTACTTAATACGTTTTTACTTTGGTCAACCAATTCAACTCAAACTTGATGTGTGTGGTGTATATGTTCAAAATGATAAATAAAGTAATGTAAAGAACATAGACACAAGGATTTATAGTAGTTCGGGTAGATGTTAACTAATCCAACTTAATCCACTCCCCGATTACACTAATCGTGATTTGTTGCTTCACTAAGCACTTTTCTCCAAACCCGGTGGAGATCCGATTTACAAGTCTTCAATCTTCTTTAGTAGACAACAAACCTAATCTTTCTATCCCTACGAAAGATCAACTCTAACCAAGATCAACTTGTCTTCACCTTGGACAAGTATTAATCTCCAAATAAGATTAATCAACTTCCTAAGTCCCTTTAAGGAAGTAGATCACTAAGCTAGCCTATGCTTCCACTAATTGAAGTTACAAGACTTATACACTCTTCAATGATGATCCTAACACAATACTAGGACATACATTACATTAAGTAAACTCACAAGATAAATGAATTTGATTAGTAAGTTTACAACAACCCAATTCTATATCTATAAGATCATAGAATCTTCTCTTGCTTGATCACATTTGAGTAGTAAATGATGCACTTGTGATCACTGGAGATATGCCTTTTAAATGTGCAAGAGGGGCAGCTTCAAATGAACTCAAATGTTTGCCTTTTATAGTGAGATTCAAAAAATAGCCGTTGACACACGGTTCCCAGCACGGTCGATCGTGGTGCGACCGTGCGTGCTCCAGTCCAAAATTGGTATCCGTTGTATAGCCATTTGACTCAGATTTGAACACCACTTTTTGGCACCTTTACTCCTTCTAGCACCTGCAAAAGAAATCAAACATCCTATACAAGTACTATATGCATTAAGTGTGTAAGATTTGGTCTTATTGCATGAAAGTGACTAATCATTTCAAAAGTGGCAAACCCAACATTCTTGGAGAAGTGTCTTGATTGATATTTAGGGAAATTTCTGATTGGTCAAGACTTAATTAGTCACTTTAATGCTCTTGGTTCAATTCTAAAGGCTAGTCACTATATCATTAACTTCCTAGTTCCAATTAATCTCAAGTCATGTTTTATTTGGGTTTAGTTAGGGATTAATTGAATAATGTATCTATAAGATAATCAAGAAGTATGTAGAGACATTAAGGTTAAATTATTATTGAGCAAGCAATCATACTTAGTTACTTAGACTAGCCCAAATAGACAATTAACTATTGTGAACCATTTAACACTTAATCTATTGGAGTAAGTTAGTTACTTAAATTCTAACTAATGAGTACATGGAAAACATATTAAGTTGACAAGTTTATGAGTATTAAGCATATTAGCAAGTAGCAAGTAATACTCACATAGCAAGAGATATTTATTCTAAGATCAATCATATAGATACTTGTACAACTGATAATTCAATCACTTAATAAGTATAATGTGCAATATAACAAATTTCATGATTAATGTGTAAGCACACATTAATATCCAACACATGCACAAGGGAAGAGCAATCTCTAGTTGGGACTTGGTGACCATCCTAAATGTATCTAAGTGTGTTTTAGGATTACAAGTCATTTCTAGTTTAACCTTGAGATCATTGTTTTTCATTTAGCATTAATTAATCACTAAGTCCTTTTTAATAGCAATCATTGTTCTAGTGATATTGGCTTGCGTGTGTTGATCATATATAAAAATATCTAGATAAGAATTAAGATCACAAGTTGTTGATTAACACTTATGTGTTATACCTAATCTTGGTTAACTTGTCATTAAGATGTCATTAGGCGTAATTAATCACAATTAGTGTTTTTATGACCAAGACTCAATTGAGTATGGAGAGAGCATCTATCCTAAGTATGTTTAGAAAGGTTTCATGAATTATAGATGTAGGGAACTAGTCAAACTTTATTTGGTCAAAATTTGAGACAGAAGAAACTGCGATCGCACTGTGGTTGACCGTGGTGGCGACCATGCAACTTGTTTTCACAAAACTTCGTTGCAATTCAGTTTGGGGTTTCACGGTTGACTATGCGGTCGACCTTACCTCGACCGTGTGTTTGCCTGAACTTTTCATTTCATTCTTTAACCTATGTTTGACTTGGTTGTTTGCAAGATAAAATATGGATTAGTGACCCTGCGTGTTTTATGTTAAGATGTCAGTCATCACTTATGTGTATGTGTGTGTGTCATCATCAAACATATTCTTTGGTTAATTACACTTTGGTTAATCATACTTAAGTTTATCGTTTAGTGTATTAACCCACATTCAAGTAACATTCTCCCCCTTTTTGATGATGAAAAACCATACAATTGATGAGGGACATTTTGCTATAAATACGCAAGTGTTAACAATCACTTGTATCCATCTTTCTCCCCCTTTTGTCGAAGCAAAAAGGTTAGCTCCCCCTGGAACTAAGCTCGCCCTTAGAACAAAACTCCCCCTTAAATTGTGCACGTTGAAAAAACATATATATTAAAACACAACAAGCGCACATTTTATTCAAATTAAGCACGAAACATAGTAATGCATAAATGAAGCTATGCATGGAAGACACATAAATTGGAAGCATAGGTAGGCATTCTTCAAATTTCCTTAGCCTATTTCTTGAAGTGAATATAGTGATGAGTGTATCTTATAATTCCTTCTAGCTTGTTTAAATGTCGTCCGATTTTTAGAACATTTTTGTGAATGACACTGATTTGTCTTGAGGTGGCAAGGAGGTTAAAGTTTGGAGGGTTATCAAGAGATGGTTCAACAAATGGTCTGGTTGAAGCTCTGCAAATCGGGTATGACGATACTTGAGCAGCGTGGTGATAGGAGGTCGTCAATTTGAGATGAGCAAAGAGTTTAGTTAAGTGGAGACCATAGGGTAGTTTCAAGAGTGGTTCTTAAGCTGCCTGTTGCATTCTAGATGCCATCAGAAATGCAATGTTTACCTTAAGTGAGTGTATGAGACACCACAAAAGAGTAACCTCATTTGCATTCATTCTCCAAAGTAAATCACCCTTTCCATATACATTTATGGAGATGATCTGTTGCCATAGATCATATGCTGAAGCGAGGTGATGCACTAAGAAACCCTCTTTGTTGATGGACTCAAATTTGAGTGGTCCTTCACTCAGTGTTTCAAGAATACATTCTTTTTCCAACCATTCAGGAAACTCATAAAATGAGTTTGGGTCAAGGAAAAATTTGATCCCGTTACTTGGAACATCCATGATGTTTCTAAATTCTTCAAGTGTCAAGGAATAGCTTTTGCCATAGTGAGTGAATAATATCTTCATATCAATAGGAATTGGAAGTTTGCATAGAAATCATTCACATGAAGAGGATATAGAGGTCCTCGAAGATTGAGAAAGACATTCCAATTCACATTAGAGAAGTTGGCCAGCGAATAGGTTGAGAGTTGATGTGTTGACACTTCTCTTCCTTCGACAATTTGTCTCATGATTTGGTTGTGGGTTTTTAGGGTTAGTGAAGGTGGGTATGAGTTTTGGTTGAGTATGCTAGTATTTACAGAGAGCTACTAGGGAGTACTTTTACTTTTTCATAAGTGAGGTAGGTTAAATGAGTAAAGTCTTTTGGTTGAATAGTCAATTCTTTATTGAGGGAAGTTATTTAGCCTAATAGGACAAAAATGATTTGCAAGGTTTATTTTGCAGTAGGGCTTCAGTCATCTGTAATGTAAGCCGTGGATTAATTGTTTTAAAAAAAAATTAACCTCGTTGCTGGTACAGAACACAAACGGTTAGACTCACGGTCGACCGTAGATCAGCCGTGTACAAATCTGACATGCTTAGATTTTTTTTGAATAAAGGCATATAATAAGCACACACAAATACTTTATTAAACAAACATATTAAAGTTCTCAAAACACAACATTCAACCATTCATCCACAAAAGGTTTTTATGAGAATTTGTTAGAATTCTTCACTTGATTCATCATCCTCCTCATTTCCTGACCTACATGTCAAACTTCTGATTACTCCTTTAAGTAACTTCTTCATTTTTGATTCCTTTTTCAGACTTTTGATTTGAGTTTGATAGATCTTATCCATCTTGGCATTTACCCCAAGATCCCTCACCGGTTCATTTTCTTCTTCATTTTCACTGTCTGAAATCTCAATAGCTCCTCTGCTTGTTCCTGCCTCATTGGTGGTTCTTCTTCGTTTGGAGGTTGATACTCCTGTTGCTTTTGATGGTAGGATTGGTTTATGAGTGAGTGGAAGAGAGTCATCACTTGTGATTTTGAGGTGCCTAAATAGTTTGTTTAGATGCATTCCATAAGACAATCCTCGAGTTATTTCGGTGATGAGTCCACTCATTTTGGTTGCCATCAGATAGGCAATATTTACCTCAATTCCATTTTCTAAACACCATAAGAGAGCAACTTGAGTAGCATGGATGTTTGAGTGATTTCCTAATTTGCAATAGATGTTGTAGTCAATGACTTTGTTCCAAACTTCATACTCAGGAGAGAGATGTCTACTCATTACTCTAGATCTCTCGATTTCAGAGCGAGAAACACTGTCTTTGCATAGTGCATCTATTACTGCCATTCTATTGGAGAAAAAACTTGGAAGATATGCCAGTCCATGATGCGAACTGAAGAACTTTTCACCACTTGTTGGAACTTGGAGAATGTGTCCGAAATCCTCAAGTGAGTAGAGGTAGTTGGTGCCTTGGAGACTGAATGAGACTTCATCATTCACGAAATTGTAGTTTGCATAAAATTCGCGAATGAGAGATGGGTAAATGGGACCATCAAGAGTGAGAAATACTTCCCATTCAAGAGTTTTGAATTGTCTCACAAGTTCCGGCATTTGATCGTGGGCAACCTTTCTTCCTTCAGCGATAGGACGTCTAGATAGGAACCAAGCGTTGTACCTAATTCTCTCTATAGCATCTGAAGGTGGACTGTATGAGTCCTTTCTTTTTGGTTCATCTCCTCTTGCCATTTTCTACACAATGATACTTTTAATTAATTTAAAGTGCATAATTCAATTGTAGGCAACATGTTTTGCAAACTTTAATTATCATCAATACTTAGGTGTTTTGATGTTAATATTCTTCACATTTTCATTCTTCATTAGTGTTAATGAGTTTGCAACTAGATTAGGTTTTTCACAAAGTTCATATGTGTTCTAGACTCTTGAAATCCTCATCAACACATATTTTGACATTCAACATTATTACACTCAATTGGCAACAATGCTATTCATATCATATGAACAATGCTTCTATGAAAATCTAATCTAGATGTATAGTGAACCCTAGAATCGTTCAATATTAAATCAATGCATAGATACAAGATAATCATTACTAAAATTGTTTTTAAATTGTTCTTCAAGAGCAATTTCAATTGTTTGCATCAATTTAGGTTTTGATTCATTCTAGTTAGGGTTTCTTCATAGCCCTAATTCATTATACAAACATAATTGAATGTTAGGAAAGTAAAGATTAATCATATCGAATGTAGGATTTGAATTTGAAGGAATGCGCGTTTTTCTTCGTGCGGTCGATCTTCTCAGCCGTGTGTAGGTGTGTGTGTTTTGAAGTAGGTTAAAAAGAAATAAGAGTGAGGGTTTAGTTTAAATTAAAACTGAATCAGACCATGCACGATCGAATCACGGTCGACCGTGGTGTTAGCCGTGTAGATATTTTTCCACGAACAGGGCAGGGGTCTGCGGTCGAGTACACGGTCAGCCGTTGTGCTGCCGTGGATCCTTATGATCACTAGTTTCTTCACTTTTTCTTTCTTCAAGCGTGTTTTGACGATTCTTAGGTTCTATAGAATATTTGAGGACAAGTTTTCTTTTCCTAACATTGAGTGATTACATCCTTCCGATGTTTAATCATCAATGACACGTAATATACTATATCTAAACGTGTATATATATATATATATATATATATATATATATATATATATATATATATATATATATATATATATATATATATATATATATATATATATATATATATATATATATGTTCAATCACACATAGTATACACAAAACGCATCAACCTAGTATTTAGCATGCAATACATGTTTTCACATAAACACACAATTCTAAGGCAAGTAACCTTCCTACACTTAATCTTTTAAAATCATTTTTCAAAAACAATTTGCATTTGTAAGAAAAACCTTTCTTTTATACAAAGTTTTTTGAGAAGGTTATTCCCATTAGCATTTTGATCATTGATTTTGATTGATTTTAAGATTACCCAATCGTTGACTTATCCCTACCATGGAATTGCTAGCTTGGTCCATTTTTCCCATATTTTCAATTTTTCTAATAATAGATAATGGACTTTGATTACAAGATTTATGTTTGTTAGAGTCGTGGCATACATTAATTTCATGTTTTCCTCTTGACGAATCAAGTTTTCTTTTTAAAGAGTTATTTTCATCAATTAGAGCTTTGTTAAGTTGTGTAACTTTGTGTAATTCTTTCTCCAAAAGTTTTACTTTGTCACGACTACGATTATACACAAATTTAATAGTCTTGTAATCATCTAACAATTCTTCATAATTAGAAGGATAGAATACATGTACCTCATTACAATCCATGTTGGAGACATCATCTTCTTTGAACGGAGATTCAACCTCTTATTTACTTTGACCATCTTGATCCATGTCATTCCAAGAGCTCATGAGGCAAAAGTCTTCATTTTCATTCAACCCTTTTGCTCGAAAATCACCAACCCTTTCAAAGCCCTTCTCTAATCCTTTACCCTTTAAACTCTTAGAGTTTAAATCTTCTTGAGAACATAGTGAGTCCCAACATTCTTTTGCACTTTCACGTGAGATTATCTTTAATCTTTCTTCACTAGGAAGAATTTCATGAAGTAGTGAAATTGCATCAAATTGTTTCAAAACATCATAGTTTTGAAAAGTTGTCTTCACTAGTCTTGAACTAGCTTGTGGTACAAAGTCTCCTACTTTGATTATTCTACACAAGTAGTAATCCTTAGATTTGAGGTAAGACTCAAATCTTGATTTCCACACATCAATATTCATCTTATCAAAGATTGGTGCTTCTTTCACCAATTCTTCCAAGTATCCCATCGTTTGAGTTGATCCGAGAATCGTTGACTCAAGTTTTTGCACGAAACGAATTGTGATGCTTTCACGATCGTTTGTAGTGCAATGATTTGAGCAACCACTCTGATACCAATTGTAAGTAACTAGATGGGGGGTGAATAGTTACTTAATACGTTTTTAACAATTTTTCGATTGATCACCAAATTCGATTTTACTTTGATCAACCAATTCAACTCAAACTTGATGTGTGTGGTGTATATGTTCAAAATGATAAATAAAGTAATGTAAAGAACATAGACACAAGGATTTACAATGGTTCGGGTGGATGTTAACTAATCCACCTTAATCCACTCCCCGATTACACTAATCGGGATTTGTTGCTTCACTAAACACTTTTCTCCAAACCCAGTGGAGATCCGATTTACAAGTCTTCAATCTTCTTTAGTAGACAACAAACCTAATCTTTCTATCCCTTCGAAAGATCAACTCTAACCTAGATTAACTTGTCTTCACCTTGGACAAGTATTAATCTCCAAATAAGATTAATCAACTTCCTAAGTCCCTTTAAGGAAGTAGATCACTAAGCTAGCCTATGCTTCCACTAATTGAAGTTACAAGACTTATACACTCTGCAATGATGATCCTAACACAATACTAGGACATACATTACATTAAGTAAACTCAAAAGATAAATGAATTTGATTAGTAAGTTACAACAACCCAATTCTATATCTATAAGATCATAGAATCTTCTCTTGCTTGATCACATTTGAGTAGTAATTGATGCACTTGTGATCACTGGAGATATGACTTTTAAATGTGCAAGAGGGGCAGCTTCAAATGAACTCAAATGTTTGCCTTTTATAGTGAGATTCAAAAAATAGCCGTTGACACACAGTTCCCAGCACGGTCGACCGTGGTGCGACCGTGCGTGCTCCAGTCCAAAATTGATATCCGTTGTATAGCCATTTGACTCAGATTTGAACACCACTTTTTGACACCTTTACTCCTTCTAGAACCTGCAAAAGAAACCAAACATCCTATACAAATACTATATGCATTAAGTGTGTGAGATTTGGTCTTATTGCATGAAAGTGACCAATCATTCCAAAAGTGGCAAACCCAACATTCTTGGAGAAGTGTCATGATTGATATTTAGGGAAATTTTAGATTGTTCGAGACTTAGTTAGTCACTTTAATGCTCTTGGTTCAATTCTAAAGGCTAGTCACTATATCATTAACTTCCTAGTTCCAATTAATCTCAAGTAATGTTTTATTTGAGTTTAGTTAGGGATTAATTGAGTAATGTCTCTATAGGATAATCAAGAAGTATGTAGAGACATTAAGGTTAAGTTATTATTGAGCAAGCAATCATACTTAGTTACTTAGACTAGACCAAATAGACAATTAACTATTGTGAACCATTTTACACTTAATCTATTGGAGTAAGTTAGTTACTTAAATTCTAATTAATGAGCACATGGCAAACATATTAAGTTGACAAGTTTATGAGTATTAAGCATATTAGAAAGTAGCAAGTAATACTCACATAGCAAGAGATAGTTATTCTAAGATCAATCATATAGATACTTGTACAACTTATAATTCAATCACTTAATAAGTATAATGTGCAATATAACACATTTTATGATTAATGTGTAAGCACACATTAATATCCAACACATGCACAAGGGAAGAGCAATCTCTAGTTGGGACTTGGTGACCATCCTAAATGTATCTAAGTGTGTTTCAGGATTACAAGTCATTTCTAGTTTAACCTTGAGATCATTGTTCTTCATTTAGCCTTAATTAATCACTAAGTCCTTTTTAATAGCAATCATTGTTCTAGTGATATTAGCTTGCGTGTGTTGTTCATAGTAAAAATATCTAGATAAGAATTAAGATCACAAGTTGTTGATTAACACTTATGTATTATGCCTAATCTTGGTTAACTTGTCATTAAGATGTCATTAGGCGTAATTAATCACAATTAGTGTTTTTATGACCAAGACTCAATTGAGTATGGAGATGCTCTATCCTAAGTATGTTTATATAGGTTTCATGAATTATAGATACCGGGAACTAGTCAAACTTTATTTGGTCAAAATTTGAGATAGAAGAAACTGCGGTCGCACTGCGGTTGACCGTGGTGGCGACCGTGCAACTTGTTTTCACAAAACTTCGTTGCAATTCAGTTTGGGGTTTCACGGTTGACTATGCGGTCGACCGTACCTCGACCGTGTGTTTGACATTAACAAGATGCATATAAGAATATCCCCTATCATTTCGGGAAATCCTTAGGACATGATAAAAACGAATTCGAAGTACTAAAGAATCCGGTACTTTGGATGGGGTTCGTTAGGCCCAATAGATATATCTTTAGGATTCCCGTCAATTAGGCATGCACTAATTCTCAAAATTAGTGATGTTCCCTAATTCTTAGGCTACCAAGCAAAAAGGGGCATATTCAGCTTCGATCATTCAACCATATAATGTAGTTTCGATTACTTGTGTCTATTTCGTAAAACATTTATAAAAATTGCGCATGTATTCTTAGCGAAAAAATATAAAGGGTAAAAAGTCAAATGAAACTCACTCTACAATATTTTGTAGTAAAAATATTCATACAGCGATACTGAACAATGCAGGGTTGTCCTCGGATTCACAAACCTATTATTCGATCATGTATATTAATACATGTAATGGTAATCGAACAAATATATATATTATTAATGTTTTTATTTGTTATTTTATATCATGTTTTTTTCATTAATAACTTAATTAGATATATTTTATCTTTATATAGATATTTAACATTTATTACAAAAATATTAATATGGTTAGGTTTTATGTCATAAATATATTTCTATATACAAAATCTTTATTTGATCTATTAATAATACTAATAATAATAATGATAAAAATAATACTAATTATGATAAAAAAAATTATGATAATTCTAATAATAATAAAAGCGATACCTTTAATAATAAAAAATGATAGTTTAAATAAGATGTTTATTTCAATAATAATACTAATAAAAATAATAAATAAAATAATACTTTTTTATAAGGATCATAATGATAATAATAATAATAATAATAATAATACTTGTTAATACATACTAATAATAATAATAATCATACTTAATCCTTACAATATATTGATATCATAATATTCAAACTTTATAATTATAGCATAAATGTAAATTTAAACTTAAGTTTATAATTTATACCCTTGGTTTAAATCGAACGAGGGAGACGAGAAATGTTCAGAAGTGAAGCGCATCACCGAATCACTTCATATTATTTTCTTAATCGTCACTATCATTACCGTATATCATAATCATAATCATTCCCTTATCATCGTCATTAAGATAACCATTTCTAATAAATATCATAATCTAACCACGATCATAATCAATATAATTATCATACGCGTATAACCTAATCATAACATCATTCATCTTAATCATTTTATCCCGTCATCTCTCGTCATCTATATATCCTATATCATTCATTATTAACCTAATTTATCAACATCATATTACTATCAGCAACATCATTCGATATCATTATTATATCATCATCTAATCATCATTATCATCGTAGCATCATACCATCCTTATCATCATGTAATATCATCGTCATCATAATCATTCTTCCATGATCATCATCACCTCACTCCCTATCACCTTGCCGATCATAAACAATCATCATCAACATCATATAACATCATCAAATATCACAATTTCATCGTTATCATCAAGTACCTCACACATAAAATCACGATCATAAGCTTAAACATAGTATAAGCCGTTCAACTTCATCCTTATCATTATCAAGTCATCATCATCGTTTTTATTATCAAGTTATCATTATCGTCATTATTCATCGTCTCCTTCGTGTGAGAGTGAGTTGGGTCACAATTTGAAAACAGGAGCAGATATGTGTAGCTGCAGTAGCAGCACCACGTCGACAACAACAATATCTAGTCCAAGTGGAATTTTGGGGCGGCGTAGAACAATTCTTACATTAAATGTAAAATGGGCTTCGACCTAATTTGTAACAAGATCCCAAGTACCAAATTAAGTCCAGTTCATTTAATTTGATTGAGTTTAAAGGGAATGTCAGTGGTTTGTGTAGTGTCTCGTTCATATCAATTATAAACGTCACGTACTTATTGGTGTCATTATGAGGTATTGACCTCTATATGTGACATTTTTCAAAATCTGCATTCGTTTTTATAATACAAACCATAACCTTTATTATAATCAAAGGTTCAAACAGCATAATAGTGATTACCGTTTAGCGATAATCTTAGTTTTACAAACTTTACATTTGATAATAACAATACGATTTCCAACATATTTCACATTACAAATCTTCCGATATGCAGTTTTATTTTTGACACAAATATGCATACTCCAAATCCTGCTTAAATTTGGCATAATGCAGCGGAAGCTTTTATTTATCACCTGAGAATAAACATGCTTAAAACGTTAACATAAAGTTGGTGAGATATAGGTTTAATGCTTGCAGCGTTATAAATATAGACCACAAGATTTAATATACATAAACGTTATAATAAAAATATTCTAAGTGGTTGAGCACTTGATAACCATACTTAACATTTACTCAACGTCGCATATTCCCTTTATTATTAAATCTCACTACATCGTACCAAGTGTAGTCACCGAAACGAAGTACTGTGCAACCGTTGAATACTGGTCGTTCAGTCAAGTTGGGGTTGTCAGGCCCGATAGATCTATCAACAGGATTCGCGTTTACAATACCGCATGTAAATAGTAGTTACCAAGTTACATGGAAGTATGCCAGTGGTACAACTCAACGTAGAATATATATTTTTAATCACTTGTGTCCATAACGTAAATCATAAAATGCATGTATTCTCATCCCGAAATATTTAGAGTTTAAAAATGGGACTATATACTCACTTTTGCCTTGAAGATATATAACACGACCTGGTCTCCGATAGATATCACGAACCTTACCATATATAATATATCAACATATTTTCTTTTTCCAATAATCGTTACATGTATACTTATAATACTTTTAATATCTAGTAGTCCGTAGTTAGCAGTCCGATGTTAGTGGTCCACAATTAGTTTCTCAATAAAATAAATATAGACCCCATCGTATTCGTATTGATCAGAATTAATATCGACCCATGGTACCGTGTTGTTAAATAATGTATTGTGTACATGGTGTCTTATGATTTAAAATCGTGACCCAAAGTACCGTATTGTCAAATGACGTATTGTGTACAATCATGAGGTCTTATAATTAATCTTCTCGTGTTGTTTACGGGTGGTCCTGAAATATATAAAATCAAATCATAAGTAAATATATATAAAATATCATATTTATTAGTAAAGATATGATTAGTTTAGTTTTACTCCAAATAATTTCGTAGCTAAACTAGCTTCGGATACCAAATTTTGTTTTAGCCATAGTTTCTTCAATACAACTCCGTTTTTGTTGGTTCAACTTGCCACTTTCTTGGATCGATCCATTATTTATGAATATGAACTGTAAATACCTTGGTTTGCGTTCAAAATCATAGGTTATAGGTTAAACTTGGGTGAATCTTATGAAAGTGATCATTTCCATCATAAAAACAACATCTAGATGATCATTTTTATAAAAATACTTACACTTTGAGTTATACCATGAGATTTTTATATATTAACATATTCATAAGAAATATCATTTTTCCAGAATATAAACTTCCAATTCAAAGTTTAAGATGGTTTTTAATGATCCAACCCAAAACAGCCACCGGTTGCACTCCGACGACGTAGATTCAGTTTTATGGTGTTCTTTGTAAAATCAAGTTGTATATTGTTAAGTTAGCATATCATTATGATATTTTACAGGTCTTTAAGTGTTTTAAAAGTCAAGTTAGAAGGATCTATTTAGTTTGCGAACAAGTTTGAAATCATTCAAACTATGTTCTTGTTGTTATAATTCGTATATTCGTAGTAAGATAGTTATAATTGAACAAGATGATGAACAAAGGTTATACCTCAAGTATGATGAAGAAAGTTACTGAATAAACAAGATATGAACTTGTTCTTGATGACTTGGAAGATTAAGAAGTGAAATCATGAAAAGAAACAAAGGTTGTAAGTAAGTTTATATCTTGATTTGAGATAATTAACTTACATAAATTGAATCAAAGTTTAAACATAGTTTTACCTTGATTATGAAGCTAGAAACTTATGAGTACCTTGAAGAACACTTGAAGGTTGAAGATGAGAGAGTTTAGAAGTTAATATAGCTTGAAAGAAAGTTGGTATGAAAGTATATGTATATGTATGTAAACGTGTATATGTATGTATGTATATATATAGATTTTAAGTTTTGATTTCTAGCTCATAAGTCTTCCTAGATGTTAACACTTGATCCCACATGTTGTTGACTAACAAAGGCTACTAAGAGCAGATAATTTAGGTCTAATAATTGGCATTTATCAATAGTAAATACATCTAAAAGCTGCGTATAATACGGTTACATATACCCTAGGTATATGTGTAGAAATCTTGAGGAAACGGAACGAGAATTCAAATATAACTATCTTTTATGAATATACTTATATTGTTTTATGTATTTAAGCCCTTTAAAAGTGATTAAATACGTATTTATATGATACTTGTATAAGCAATATAGGTTATAGGTATATATGTCAAAGAACGTTACATATAGTTATCGTTTTGAAAACTTAAGTTAGTAGTCTCAAAGTATACTTATAACTCATTGTTATTAGTACACAATGAGATGTTAAACCATCCTTAGATCATGTTAAATATGTATAAATATGTATATGTACACAATTGTATAATTATTGTATGTTATATAGTTCGTGATATCATCGATCAAATTGGATGGTCAAACGTTGTGTAAAACTCTTTTCAAAAACACAAGACTCAACAATTTGGATTGCTTATCATGTTGGTAATGTTTAATTTATGTAAATATTAATCTTATATGTATAAAATGATCGGAAAAATCCGGGTCGTTACAGTACCTACCCGTTAAATAAATTTCGTCTCGAAATTTTAAAGTTATACCTATTTTGCGTTCTCGGGAAAAAAATGTGGGTACTTTTGTTTCAGCTGATCCTCTCATTCCCAAGTAAACTCAGGACCCCTTCGAGCATTCCAATGAACCTTAACAATTGGTATGTTGCTCTGCTTGAGCTGTTTAACTTCACGGTACATGATTTCGACTGGTTCTTCTATGAATTGTAGTTTCTCGTCGAATTGGATTTCTTCAAGAGGAATGGTGAGGTCTTCCTTTGCAAGACACTTCTTAAGGTTTGAAACGTGAAACGTATTATGTACAACGGTGAGTTGTTGTGGTAACTTAAGTCGATAAGCTACCGGTCCAATGCGTTCGATGATCTTGAACGGGCCTACATACCTTGGGTTCAGTTTACCCCTTTTACCGAAACGTATTACACCTTTCCAAGGTGACACCTTTAGCATAACCATGTCACTGATATGAAACTCTAATGGTTTCCTTCGTACATTGGCGTAGCTCTTTTGGCGACTATGAGCTGTTTTCAATCTCTCCTTGATTTGTACTATCTTCTCAGTAGTTTCGTGTATGATCTCGGGACCAGTTAATCATCGATCTCCTACTTCATTCCAACAGATAGGGGATCTACACTTCCTTCCATACAATGCTTCAAATGGTGCAGCTTTAATTCTCGCATGATAACTATTATTATACGAGAATTCTGCTAATGGTAGATATTTATCCCATCCGTTTCCAAAATTGATCACACATGCCCTGAGAATGTCTTCAAGAGTATGAATTTTTCTTTCACTCTACCCGTCAGTTTACGGATGATATACGGTGCTCATATCCAAACGAGTTCCCAGGGCCTCCTGTAGTGATTGCCAGAACTTTGATGTAAATCTACTATCACGATCGGATATAATGGAAATAGGTATTTCATGCCTTGAAACAATTTCCTTTATGTATAATCGTAATAGTTTCTCCATTCTATCCGTTTCTTTTATAGGCAAGAAATGTGCAGATTTGGTGAGACGATCAACTATTACCCAAATGGTGTCATAACCCCATGCAGTCTTGGGTAACTTCGTGATAAAATCCATGGTAACACCGTCCCACTTCCATTCTGGGATTTCTGGTTGTTGAAGTAACCCTGGCGGCTTATGGTGTTCTGCTTTGACTTTGGAACAAGTTAAACATTCCCCGACATATGTTGCAACGTCTGTCTTTAAATTAGGCACCAATAATGCATCTTAAGATCTTGATACATATTTCCAACTCTAGGATGTATCGAGTATCTTGTCTTATGTGCCTCGTTCAATATCAACTTCCTTAATCCACCCAACTCTGGTACCCAAATACGTTTTGCAAAATATTGAATTCCGTCTTCCCATATAACAAGTTGCTTCTCATACTTCTTCATTATTTCATTTCCTATGTTTTCCTTAATAAGAGCTTCTCGTTGAGCCTCTTTGATTTGTGAGTTGAGATTCATGCGAATTTTTATGTTCATCGCTCGTACTCGAATTGGCTCTTGTTCCTTTCTGCTTAGAGCATCAGCTACTACATTCGCTTTCCCGGGATGATAGAGAATCTCACAATCATAGTCGTTTATCAACTCGACCCACCTACGTTGCCTCATGTTCAGCTATTTTTGATTGAAAATATGTTGAAGGCTTTTATGATCGGTAAACACAGTGCATTTAACCCCATATAAGTAGTGTCTCCATATCTTCAATGCAAACACTACTGCTCCCAGTTCTAGATCATGCGTCGTATAATTTCGCTCGTGTATCTTCAATTGTCAGGATGCGTACGCAATAACTTTCTTTCATTGCATAAGGACGCAACCAAAACCTTCTCGCGAAGCGTCACAATATATCTCAAATCATCGTTCCCTTCAGGTAACGATAAAATAGGTGCCGTAGTTAACTTCTTCTTCAGTAATTGAAATGTACTCTCCTGCTCAGAAGTCCATTCATACTTCTTCCCTTTTTGCGTTAACGCTGTTAATGGTTTAGCTATTCGGGAAAAATCTTGAATAAACCTTCTATAATAACCGGCAAAACCCAAAAATTGACGTATTTGTGTTGGTGTCTTAGGAGTCTCCCATTTTTCCATGGCCTCAATTTTAGCTGGATTAACCTGAATTCCTTTACTACTAACAACGTGGCCAAGAAATTGCACTTCTTTCAACCAAAATGCACACTTAGAAAATTTGGGGTATAACTGTTCTTTTCTTAACAATTCGAATACCAACCTTAAATTCTGCTCATGCTCTTGCTCATGTTTGGAATAGATAAGAATATCGTCAATGAAAACGATAAAAAACTTATCTAGATACGGACTACATACTCGATTCATGAGGTCCATGAATACAGCTGGCGCATTCGTCAATCCAAACGGCATGACCAAAAATTCGTAATGACCGTAGCGTGTCCAGAAAGCAGTTTTCGGAATATCTTCTTCTTTGACGCGTAGTTGATGATAGCCCGATCTTAGGTCAATTTTCGAATAAACACATGATCCTTGCAGTTGATCAAATAAGTCATCAATTCTCGTTAGTGGATACCGATTCTTGATATTTAACTTATTTAATTCATGGTAATCTATACATATTCGGAAGGGTCCATCTTTCTTCTTGACAAATAAAATTGGAGCTCCCCACGGTGAAGTGCTCGGTCGAATGAAACCACGGTCCAGTAAATCTTGTAACTGGCTTTGTAACTCTTTCATCTCAGATGGTGCAAGTATTTATGGAGAACAAGCCACTGGTGCAGCTCCTGGTACTAGATCTATTTGAAATTCTACAGTTCTAAATGGAGGTAATCCTGGCAACTCTTCCAGAAAGACTTCAGGAAAATCTTTTGCTACAGGCACGTCGTTGATGCTCTTCTCTTTTTCCTTCGTTTTGACTTTATTAACATGTGCTAAGATAGCATAGCACCCTTTCTTCAAGAACTTTTGGGCTTTCAAACAGCTAATGAGTTTTAGCTTTGAGTTACTCTTCTCTCCATAAATCATTACTGGCGTTTTATCCTTACGAGGAATACGAATTGCCTTCTTGGCACACACAAATCAAAACTTCCTAATTCTACGGGTATCAAATCAATTTTAAACGTTTCTCCGGCTAAATTTATTTTACAATCACGGCAAATTTTATCGGCTTTAATTAGTTTACCATTAGCTAACTCAATCATGTACTTAGCATCTAGAGGTAATGATGAACAATTCAATTTAGCATAAAAGTCTCTACACATATAACTTCTATCGGCACCAGTATCAAATATAATAGATGCTGATAAGTTATTAATGGTAAACGTACCCGTAACAAGCTCCGGGTCTTCACACTCCTCTCTAGCATTAATAATAAATGCTCTTCCACGTGCAGATCCATTATTCTTCTCTGGATTTGGGCACTGGCTCTTATAATGACCCTGTTTCCCACACCCATAACAAGTAACAGTGGCCAAGGCAGTTCTATTTGCATTGGTGGCAGGAGTCTTGGTGCCATTTGTATTTGTAACGGGAACCCTACTGTAGTGACCCGAACTTTTCCATGCTTATATATATATTAAATGAAATTGTTATTTACATGATTAAGTGTTTCTAACATGTTAAGCAATCAAACTTGTTAAGACTTGATTAATTGAAATAGGTTTCATATAGACAATTGACCACCCAAGTTGACCGGTGATTCACGAACGTTAAAACTTGTAAAAACTATATGATGACATATATATGGTTATATATATAGTTAACATGATATTATGATAAGTAAACATATCATTAAGTATATTAACAATGAACTTCATGTGTAAAAACAAGACTACTAACTTAATGATTTTGAAACGAGACATATATGTAACGATTATCGTTGTAACGACATTTAATGTATATATATCATATTAAGAGATATTCGTACATCATAATATCATGATAATATAATAATTTAAAATCTCATTTGATATTATAAACATTGGGTTAACAACATTTAACAAGATCGTTAACCTAAAGGTTTCAAAACAACACTTACATGTAACGACTAACGATGACTTAACGACTCAGTTAAAATGTATATACATGTAGTGTTTTAATATGTATTCATACACTTTTGAAAGACTTCAATACACTTATCAAAATACTTCTACTTAACAAAAATGCTTACAATTACATCCTCATTCAGTTGCATCAACAATTCTACTCGTATGTACCCGTATTCGTACGCGTACAATACACAGCTTTTAGATGTATGTACTATTGGCATATACACTCCAATGATCAGCTCTTAGCAGCCCATGTGAGTCACCTAACACATGTAGGAACCATAATTTGGCAACTAGCATGAAATATCTCATAACATTATAAAAATATGAGTAATCATTCATGACTTATTTACATGAAAACAAAATTACATATCCTTTATATCTAATCCATACACCAACGACCAAAATCACCTAAAAACACTTTCATTCTTCAATTTTCTTCATCTAATTGATCTCTCTCAAGTTCTATCTTCAATTTCTAAGTGTTCTTCATAAATTCTATAAGTTCTAGTTTCATAAAATCAAGAATACTTCCAAGTTTGCTAGCTTACTTCCAATCTTGTAAAGTGATCATCCAACCTCAAGAAATCTTTCTTATTTACAGTAAGATATCTTTTTAATATAAGGTAATACTCATATTCAAACTTTGATTCAATTTCTATAACTATAACAATCTTATTTCGAGTGGAAATCTTACTTGAACTTGTTTTCGTGTCATGATTCTACTTCAAGAACTTTCAAGCCATCCAAGATCCTTTGAAGCTAGATCCATTTGTCTCTTTTCCAGTAGGTTTATCCACAAAACATGAGGTAGTAATGATGTTCATAACATCATTTGATTCATACATATAAAGCTCTCTTATTCGAAGGTTTAAACTTGAAATCACTAGAACATAAGTTAGTTAATTCTAAACTTGTTCGCAAATAAAAGTTAATCCTTTTAACTTGACTTTTAAAATCAACTAAACACATGTTCTATATCTATATGTTATGCTAACTTAATGATTTAAAACCTGGAAACACGAAAAACACCGTAAAACTGGACATACGCCGTCGTAGTAACACCGCGGGCTGTTTTGGGTTTGATAATTAAAAAATATGATAAACTTTGATTTAAAAGTTGTTCTTTAGGGAAAATGATTTTTCTTATGAACATGAAACTATATCCAAAAATCATGGTTAAACTCAAAGTGGAAGTATGTTTTTCAAAATGGTCATCAAGACGTCGTTCTTTCGACTTAAATGACTACCTCTTACAAAAACGACTTGTAACTTATATTTCTGAATATAAACCTATACTTTTTCTGTTTAGATTCATAAAATAGAGTTCAATATGAAACCATAGCAATTTTATTCACTCAAAATGGATTTAAAATGAAGAAGTTATGGGTAAAACAAGATTGGATATTTTTTATTTTTGTAGCTACGGAAAATATTAACAATTCTATACAAATCATATCCTAGCTAACTTATATTGTATTATACATGTATTCTAATATATTAAGTAATCTTGGGATACCATAGACACGTATGCAAATGTTTTGACATATCATATCGACCCATGTATATATATTATTTGAAACAACCATAGACACTCTATATGCAGTAATGTTGGAGTTAGCTATACAGGGTTGAGGTTGATTCCAAAAAAATATATACTTTGAGTTGTGATCTAGCATGAGACGTGTATACACTGGGTCGAGGATTGATTCAAGATAATATATATCGATTTATTTCTGTACATCTAACTGTGGACAACTAGTTGTAGATTACTAACGAGGACAGCTGACTTAATAAACTTAAACATTAAAATGTATTAAAAGTGTTGTAAATATATTTTGAACATACTTTGATATATATATGTACATAATTGTTATAGGTTCATGAATCGACCAGTGGCCAAGTCTTACTTCCCGACGAAGTAAAAATCTGTGAAAGTGAGTTATAGTCCCACTTTTAAAATCTAATATTTTTAGGATGAGAATACATGCAGGTTTTATAAATGATTTACAAAATAGACACAAGTACGTGAAACTGCATTCTATGGTTGAATTATCGAAATCGAATATGCCCCTTTTTATTAAGTCTGGTAATCTAAGAATTAGGGAACAGACACCCTAATTGATGCGAATCCTAAAGATAGATCTATTGGGCCTAACAAACCCCATCCAAAGTACCGGATGCTTTAGTACTTCGAAATTTATATCATATCCGAAGGGTGTCCCGGAATGATGGGGATATTCTTATATATGCATCTTGTTAATGTCGGTTACCAGGTGTTCACCATATGAATGATTTTTATCTCTATGTATGGGATGTATATTGAAATATGAAATCTTGTGGTCTATTGTTATGATTTGATATATATAGGTTAAACCTATAACTCACCAACATTTTTTGTTGACGTTTTAAGCCTGTTTATTCTCAGGTGAGTATTAAGAGCTTTCGCTGTCGCATAATTAAATAAGGACAAGATTTGGAGTCCATGCTTGTATGATATTGTGTAAAAACTGCATTCAAGAAACTTATTTCGTTGTAACATATTTGTATTGAAAACCATTATGTAATAGTCGTGTGTAAACAGGATATTTTAGATTATCATTATTTGATAATTTACGTAAAGCTTTTTAAACCTTTATTGATGAAATAAAGGTTATGGTTTGTTTTAAAACGAATGCAGTCTTTGAAAAACGTCTCATATAGAGGTCAAAACCTCGCAACGAAATCAATTAATATGGAACATTTTTAATCAATAAGAACGGGACATTTCAGTTGGTATCAGAGCGTTGGTCTTAGAGAACCAGAATTTTGCATTAGTGTGTCTTATCGAGTTTGTTAGGATGCATTAGTGAGTCTGGACTTCGACCGTGTTTACTTGAAAAATGATTGCTTAACAAATTTTGTTGGAAACTATATATTTTTAACATGTGAATATTATGTGATATATTAATCTCTTAACGTGTTTGATATTATGTGATAGATGTCTACCTCTAGAACAAGTCCCATTGACTCACCTAATAATAATGAAGAGTCAAATGTAAATTAGAATGATTCGTGGACTGATTCACAAGTTCCCGAAGAGGAACCGGAAGAAGAGTCGGAACCGGAAGAAGAATCGGAACCGGAAGAAGAAATAGAACCAGTGGGGGAAATAATAAAATGGTTAAGTAGAAGAAAATCCTCAACCAACCGACCAAAGTTAATTATGGTTAATGGTGTTTCCCGCCAAGGAAGTAAAGTATTGGGAGGATTACCAATTCTCCGATGAATAGGATCCCGACAAGGATTCCGATGATGTTATAGAAATTACCCCAATACAATTTAATAAGGCAAAAGAGAAGAATAAGGGAAAGGGCATAAAAATTGAGAAATTTGATTCCAAACTCGATGAACTTTATATGTATCGTCAACACCCGTATTTCTTAAGTTGTGACAATAACCCGGGAACCTCTAAACCACCAAGTTTTTCTAAACCAATGTGGAAAACGATGGCTCGTATTAGGGGAACATCATATATCCCTAGAAACTTGGAAAAACGAACCAAAACCGAAGAAGAAGAAATGAGCGAGTTGGAATAAGATAGTTGTATTCGTGTGGTATAATATATGTAATATAGTGTGCTTATGCTTTATGATATATGTAAAAATTGCTTGTATTAATAAGTAATTTTTTTATGAATCTAACTCTTGTCTATTTTACAGTATAAAAACACAAAATGGATAGACAACCCAATATTTTAAGAGACCTACCCGGAGACATGATTGATGAAATCTTGTCTAGAGTCGGTCAGAATTCCTCGGCACAACTATTTAAGGCGAGATCAGTTTGTAAGACATTCGAAGAACGTTCCAAGAATGACTTGGTTTATAAAAGGCTTTCGTTTGAAAGATGAGGGATATCACATTGGGAAATCCATAAGTTACGATGTGTTTACTTTGATGCATATATTGCGGGGAACCCAAATGCTATTTTACGCAACGGGTTAAGAAATTATTTTGACTCAATATATCTGAATATAGGACTTCGTGATTTAGAAAAAGCGGCTAACATGCAACATAAAGAAGCATGTTATGCTTACAGGTTAGTAATGTTCGCTTCTAGCCAAAGTGAGAACAAGAACATCGGGCTACAACTATTAAACAAAACGTTTCCACAAGTGACGGAGTCGGTAATTGGGGTAAGAAATGAGGTTTTTAGGTTATTACGAGACTGTTGGTCATTACGTAACCTTCATCCTTTTGACGACGTTACAACACATTGTCTTACTATCGGTCACAACAGTTGTGTTCCACAAAACCAAGGATGGGAAGTGGTATTAGTAAAACCGGAATGCATGACTTGTTTCTGGACGTATGAATTACGTGTCTTTATTGCCTTTGCTGAACGCCTTATTTATTAACTAGAATTATCTTCGCAACTACTTTGTATCAAAGTTTTATGTGCTATATTTCATACTATATGTAAAATAGCGGTATTGTAAGTTTGCAGGTTATTGTATAAAGGTTTGAATATGATATATTTTTTTTGTTGTGATTAGTTTTTCATATAGAATTGTGGTAGTTGAAATGGTATGTTAGCTACTAAGTATGAACTTAACGGGTAGGTACTATCCGAATTAAAGAGTATAAAACGCTAATATGAAGAAAGAGCTTTTATAAATAAGTTCATATTACGCTACGAAATACTATTGACTACTCTTGATATTCTATATGATTAACTCGTTTCATTTGACTATTTTGAAGGAAATGGCACCGACTACTCGACACACCTTGAATATGAGCGAAGAGGAATTTTGTGCCTTTCTTGCTTCAAACATAGCCGCAGTACAGGCCGCGCTACATACCAACAATAACTCTGAATCTAGCAATACAGCTAACGGCGAAAGAAATCGTGTAGGATACTCCTACAAGGAATTTACTACCTGCAAACCTTCAGAATTTGATGGGACCGAAGGACCAATCGGATTGAGACAGTGGACCGAGAAAGTTGAATCGGTCTTTGCCATAAGTATGTATGCTGAAAGAGACAAAGTGAAGTACGCTACGCATAACTTCACAGGTATTGCGTTAACATGGTGGAATACCTATCTAGAGCAAGTGGGACAAGATGCTGCTTACGCGCTACCGTGTTCAGCATTCAAGCACTTGATGAACGAGAAGTACCATCCTAGAATCGAGGTCAATAAGCTCAAGTCAGAACTTAGAGGGTTACGAACACAGGGATTCGATATTACTTCGTATGAAAGACGATTCACAGAATTGTGTCTATTGTGTCCGAGAGCGTTCGAAGATGAGGAAGAGAAGATCGACGCGTTTGTGAAAGGGTTACCAGAGAGAATCCAAGAAGATATAAGTTCACACGAGCCTGCCTCCATACAAAAGGCATGTAGAATGGCTCACAAACTAGTGAACCAGATTGAGGGAAGAATTAAAGAACAGGCGGCCGAAGAGGCTAACGTGAAGCTAGTTAAAAGAAAGTGGGAGGAAAACGGTGATAAGAGTCACCAAAACAACAACAACTATCCCAACAATCGCAACATCAATCGCAACTACAACAAACGGTAAAATAACAGCACAACAACAACTACGACAATCACTCCAACAATAATAACAACCGCAACAACAACAACAATCAGAAGCAGCTATGCCAAAGGTGTGAAAAGTATCACTCGGGGTTCTGCACCAAATTTTGCAACAAGTGTAAAAGAAATGGTCATAGTGCGGCGAAGTGTGAGGTCTACGGACCAGGGGTTAACAGAATGAAAGGAACAAATGGTGTCGGAACGAGTAATGGAGGAGCAAGTAGTGTCGGAGCAAGTTATGCCAATGTATTTTGTTATAAATGTGGAAAACCGGGCCACATTATTAGAAATTGCCCGAACCAGGAGAATACGAATGGACAAGGCCGCGGAAGAGTTTTCAATATTAATGCGGCAGAGGCACAGGAAGACTCGGAGCTTGTTACGGGTACGTTTCTTATTGACAATAAATCTGCTTACTTTTTATTTAATTCGGATGCGGATAGAAGCTATATGAGTAGAGATTTTTGTGCTAAATTAAGTTGTCCATTGACGCCTTTGGATAGTAAATTTTTACTCGAATTAGCAAATGGTAAATTAATTTCAGCAGATAATGTATGTAAGAATCGAGAAATTAAACTGGTTAGCGAAACATTTAAGATTGACTTGATACCAGTAGAGTTAAGGAGTTTTGTTGTAATAATCGGTATGGACTGGTTGAAAGAAGTAAAAGCAGAGATCGTTTGTTAGAAAAATGCAATTCGCATTATACGAGAAAAAGGAAAACCCTTAATGGTGTACGGAGAAAAGGGCAACATGAAGCTACATTATATTAGTAATTTGAAGGCATAAAAACTAATAAGAAAAGGTTGCTATACTGTTATAGCACACGTCGAGAAAGTACAAACTGAAGAAAAGAGCATCAATGATGTTCCCGTCGCAAAAGAATTTCCCGATGTATTTCCGAAAGAATTACCGGGATTACCCCCACATCAATCCGTTAAATTTCAAATAGATCTTGTACCAGGAGCTACACCAATAGCTCGTGCTCCTTACAGACTCGCACCCAGCGAGATGAAAGAACTACAAAGCCAATTACAAGAACTTTTAGAGCATGGTTTCATTCGACCAAGCATATCACCGTGGGAGCTCCTGTTTTGTTTGTCCAGAAGAAAGATGGTACATTCAGGTTGTGTATCGACTACCGAGAGTTGAACAAACTTACCATCAAGAACCGTTACCCACTACCGAGAATCGATGACTTATTTGATCAACTATAAGACTCGTCTGTTTATTCAAAGATTGACTTACGTTTCGGGTATCATCAAATGCGGGTGAAAGAAGATGATATTCCAAAGACTGCTTTCAGAACACGTTACGGTCATTACGAGTTTATGGTCATGCCGTTTAGTTTAACTAATGCACCAGCTATGTTCATGGACCTTATAAACCGAGTGTGTGGACCATACCTTGACAAGTTTGTCATTGTTTTCATTTATGACATACTTATTTACTCAAAGAATGACCAAGAACACGGTGAACATTTGAGAAAGGTGTTAGAAGTATTGAGGAAGGAAGAATTGTATGCTAAGTTTTCAAAGTGTGCATTTTGGTTGAAAGAAGTTCAATTCCTAGGTCACATAGTGAACAAAGAAGGTATTAAGGTGGATCCAGCAAAGATAGAAACTGTTGAAAAGTGGGAAACCCCGAAAACTTCGAAACACATACGCCAGTTTTTAGGACTAGCTGGTTACTACAGAAGGTTCATCCAAGACTTTTTCAGAATAGCAAAACCCTTGACTGCATTAACGCATAAAGGGAAGAAATTTGAATGGAAGGATGAACAAGAGAAAGCGTTTCAGTTATTGAAGAAAAGCTAACTACGGCACCTATATTGTCATTGCCTGAAGGGAATGATGATTTTGTGATTTATTGTGACGCATTAAAGCAAGGTCTCGGTTGTGTATTAATGCAACGAACGAAGGTGATTGCTTATGCGTCTAGACAATTGAAGATTCACGAACAAAATTATACGACGCATGATTTGGAATTAGGCGCGGTTGTTTTTGCATTAAAGACTTGGAGGCACTACTTATATTGTGATGACCCGGGAATTTCCGACCAAATTTAAACTTAATCTTTATATGATTTCGATACGATAAGTAATGTATGTAATGTTGAGTTTAGAAAATTTTTAAAACAATGTTCATATATTCATTTGACCATGACTATTCCCGACGATTCACGAACCATTGCTTGTAAATATATGTACATGTATATATATATATATATATATATATATATATATATGTAATAACTTGAATTAAATTAATAAACCATTATTATATATAAATATATATATATATATATATATATATATATATATATATATATATACACATATATATAAATATATGAATGTTACTTGTACATATATATTGTTATATTAAATTTAATTACTTAACATATATAATTAATATATTCTTTTGTGTAATAAAACTTGCTATTTAAAACTCTTTATATATAGAAAGAGAATATATTAAAGATAATTGATTTTGAGCTTAATTAATAAACATCAGTAATACTCGGTTGTTGTTTTGTTAGTTTTAATATAGATATGGTACATGTTTATGATGGATTAAAATAAAAGTTGAACTGTAAATCGATAAAGGAGATTTTAGATTTGTTAAATGTATTGTTACCTTTTTAAGTTTAAATATTAGTACTCCGTACATATAAATCGGAACAGAAAATAAATAATTTTCGAACCTTTTTTATCAGATTTCAAACAGGTAATGAGTGAAATAATTAAATATTTTTAATCTAAAAGTTTGGGATTTTTAAGAACACTTTTATGCGTTAACTGTTTAGCAATGGACACACTCCGTTAAGAGTGTCGGTAGAATATATACGTACATATATACATATATATATATATATATATATGTGTATATATATATATATATATATATATATATATATATATATATATATATATATATATATATATGTATATATATATATACATATATATATATGTATATATATATATATATACATATATATATATATATGTATATATATATATATGTGTGTGTATATATATATGTGTATATATATATATATATATATATATATATATATATATATACATATATATAGGTAAGACAATTATATTTTCATTATGAAAATGCAAACATATATTATATAATGTATTTATATTAAAATGCATAAATATTAAAAATTTAAAAGATATTATCATATAATATACATTGTATAATTATTAAACATTATATAAATAATAATATCAGTATTATTAATACTATTAAAATTATTATATATGGATATAAAGTATGATACATGTAAATTGTTACATTAATATTATTATTATTACTTTTATAAATTTTTGTAACTATTATCATTAAAAATCATCATTTTATTAGTATAGTTATCATCACTGTTAATTATTACTAAACTTATTATTATCATTCTTGTTAGCATTAATATTATCATATAGTTATTTTTATCATTTACTATTATTATTAAAATACCTATTTACTTAATTATTAATACAAATTTTTTAAATAAATAAAAAAAAAGAAATAAGAACAGATAGATATGGCCAGATAACTCAAAGTCTCTATCACATTTTTTTTCTGTCCCTCTTTCTCTATTGGTTCCCTGCTCGTGAACCCTGGTTGAATCCAACATCCCTACACCCAATTATCAATCAATTAATTGTTCAAATATCCTTTATCATTCTAAATCATAAGATGGGTCCTGACAATTAATCGAATAAAAAAAAAAGGATGGGAAGTCAACCAAAACACCCTGTTCGTGATCTATTTAGCCAAAGCTCAAAATAAAAAGAAATCTCAAAAGAGGTAAATGCAGTGTTGTCCTAAATCCTTCACTTAAACTATCTGAAAAATCCCAGGTTCCAATTCGTTCGATTAAGTTCTAATTCTTGAAGTCAAACTTTTATTTACAAAAGTCAAACATTATGTTCTTGATAAAATTCGATCGTTCTATTATGTTTTGGGATCAATTGATAAGTCAGATAGTTTAAAGGAGTCATTTGAAACACATGTTGTGTTGATAACTTTATCTAAAACGTTCTCAATTTTAAAATCAATTTTTTTTTGTGTTTCAAGCGACGAACAGCAACTGCTGTTATTATTATTATTTTTTTTTTTTGCTTAATCGATTACAGAATCAGTTTCAGGCAGTTTACATTTATGTTTACGGTTTAATTTAAATCTCATATTAGTTGTAATGTTTGTCAAATAGTTTCCATGGTTGATTGTCACGATGATGAAGATGATATATATATATATATATATATATATATATATATATATATATATATATATATATATATATATATATATATATATATATATATATATATATATATATATATATAATACACGGGATATAAACAAACAAAACATATATAGAACAGAATAGTAAGGCTGGATGGATGGTTAAGTGTGTTTTGAGGTAGCGAGAGGTCATGGGTTCAAGTCCGGTCTGGGGCAACTCTTTTTAGAAATCCGATTTTGAGGTAGTTTACAATTTATTTTATTAATATTATTATTATTATAAATGTTATTATTATGTATTAAATATGATTATTATTGTTGTTAGTATAATTATTGTTAATTATTAAGATTGTTATGATTATTATTATTATTATTAAGTATTATTATTTTGGATTATTATTATTATTATTATTATCAATCTTATTATTATTATTATTATTATTATTATTATTATTATTATTATTATTATTATTATTATTATTATTATTATTATTATTATTATTATTATTATTATTATTATTATTATTATTATTATTATTATTATTATTATTATTATTATTATTATTATTATTATAATTATAATTATAATTATTAATATTATTAATATTATTATTGTTATTGTTATTATTACTAGTGTTATAGTTATTAGTGCTATTATTTTCACTAATAAAAGTATAGTTATCATTTATGATTATTATCGTAATTATAATTACAATGATGATATATAATTATTATTACTAAACTTAATATCATTACTAACATATGTATTAATATTATTAACATGTTTAGGATCATTGTTATTATCATTAATATGAAAACAATAAAATTATTATTATTATTTCCTTTAATTAGTATCAATTTTATAAATATCTTTATTAACAATATCGTTGTTATTAGTATTACCATTATTAATAAAGCTATTGCTATTGTTATTATTAGTAAACAATTATCATCAAAACTATTTATTTTATTATGTACATAAAGTATACAGATTATATATACCAAAATTATGTTAACCTTGCATATAACTATATATATATATATATATATATATATATATATATATATATATATATATATATATATATATATATATATATATATATATATATATATGTATATATATATAACATATTATCATTTTTCTTATAAATACCTTTGTATAACAAACCACTGATTTTAAAAATAATATCAATCATATATATAACTACATGTATTTATACATTAATATAACTAAATAAATAAATATTAATTATTTTAAATATAAATATATAAATAATATATTAATAAATGAAATTATGTAATTTTCCATTTTACATATTAATAAATATACAATTAGTATAGGTTCGTGAATCCGAGGCCAACCCTACTATTGTTAAAAGTCATCATATGTATTTTTACTACAAAATATATTAGGTGAGTTTCATTTGATTCCCTTTTACTCTTTACATTTTTGGGCTGAGAATACATGCAAAATGCTTTATTAACTGTTGTACAATATTTATATGCGTGAGTTTCATTGATCCCCTTTTACTCATTACATTTTTGGGGCTGAGAATACATGCAAATATTTTATTAACTGTTTTATAATAATTATATGCGTGAGTTTCATTTGCTCCCTTTTTAAATGCTTTTGTAATATATATTTTTGGGACTGAGAATACATGCGCTGCTTTATAAATGTTTTATGAAATAGACACAAGTAATCGAAACTACATTATATGGTTGAATTATCGAAATCGGATATGCCCCTTTTTATTAAGTCTGATAATCTAAGAATTAGGGAACAGACACCCTAATTGACGCGAACTCTAAAGATAGATCTATCGGGCCCAACAAGCCCTATCCAAAGTACCGGATGCTTTAGTACTTCGAAATTTATATCATGTCCGAAGGAGGATCCCGGAATGATGGGGATATTCTTATATGCATATTGTGAATGTCGGTTACCAGGTGTTCAATCCATATGAATGATTTTTGTCTCTATGCATGGGACGTATGTTTATGAGAATTGGAAATATGAAATCTTGTGGTCTATTAATGTTATAAAATGATTGTTTATGATAAACCTATGAACTCACCAACCTTTTGGTTGACACTTGAAAGCATGTTTATTCTCAGGTATTAAAGAAATCTTCCGCTGTGCATTTGCTCAATTTAAGGATATTACTTGGAGTCATTCATGACATATTTCAAAAGACATTGCATTCGAGTCGTTGAGTTCATCAAGATTATTATTAAGTCAATTATAGTTGGATATATTATGAAATGGTATGCATGCTGTCAACTTTCGTTGTAATGAAATATTGTCGTTTCAAAAACGAATGCAATGTTTGTAAAATGTATCATATAGAGGTCAAGTACCTCGCGACGTAATCAATTGTAATGTATTTGTCCGGATGGATTAGGACGGGTCCTTTTAGTTGGTATCAGAGCGGTGGTCGTAGCGAACCAGGTCTTGCATTAGTATGTCTAACTGATAGTTGTTAGGATGCATTAGTGAGTCTGGACTTCGAACGTGTCTGCATGCCAAAAGTTTTGCTTATCATTTTTGTCAAAAATCATCTGCTTATCATCCTTAGGAAATCACTTACTCATTATTCTTAGTCTAGACATGTTTTACTGCATTGACTGCATGAATAGTGTATAGATAAAAGTCATATCTTAGCGTATCTGACAATTCATATCTTAGCGTATCTGTTACTGTAGACCTTGCCTGATATCTCTCTTAAATTTCTCCTTAATTTAAGGGATCTTGGTACTATATATATCTATGCAAATTATGCATTGAGAATACCATCCAACTATCAATTGCTGTTACTAAACTCTTCATACCAAAAAATTTTCCTGAGATCGCGTAAGATGGCCTCTACGAATCGACCAAGTTCCTCTAACTCCGAAGACAGTGTGACAGGAGCACACCAACCAATCAACTACCGTGATTACTGGTGAAAATGGGGGTGGGTTCGCGACATACTCACCCTATGTAGAAGGGAAGAAGGTACTCCATATCATGAACCGAATCTACCACCTAACCTTGGAGTACTCGACCCGCTCACCGGCGAACCTATTCGCAACACCGTTTATACCCTTTTTGCCAGAATTTTTCGTCTTGAGACTATCATTAATGGAACTAGAGAAGATATCCGATCTCTACCTCACACTGATAACCAACCAGGGTTAGTAGAAGAATTTATAGAACTCCGAGCTCGAGTGTTAACTTTAGAGAGCACGGTACACAATTTGCAAGCACTAGCCGTATCACCAACACCAGTAACATCACCAACCTTAGCACCAACATCATTAGTACCACCACCAACAACATCCGCATCACCAGCTTCGACATCTCATTCTGTACCTCGAGTATAATCATCGTTCTACGTATCGTTCTATCTATGTTATTTTCGTTCGACATGGCGATTATGTAATCTCTAATGTTTTAGAGATTATTTATTCTTGTTCTAACGGTAAATCAAATGAGATTAATACTATATTAACTCACTAAATCTATAATTACATCTGAAGAAAATATATATTTAAGTATGTTTTCATAAAGATTGTAATTAAAAATTCTTTTGTACAAACTATTAATGGTGAAAATATTTTAACGGGTAGGTAATACCCGAGGAATATTTAGGTTTCACATTAATAAACTACACTGTACGAATGTGATTCAACAGTCATTTACTATCCTACTTGCAACCACAGCTATACGAATCCGTTCATCACAGAATAACCATTTTCATACAATTTCATAATTGGATTTTGTCCTATCAGAATCCAACAAGTGGCATAATGAAGAAAACATTAGACAAAATAAAATTTGTTAGAAACAAACAAATTAACTATGAGAAATTTTATTAAGAATCCACGCTAACTGTTCCTAGCTAATTATTCCTAGCTAACTGATTACATTTTATATTAATTCAATTTAATTATCGCAATTTACATTCTCGCAATTTTATTTATCGTCATTTAATTTTTTTTATTTACTTTACGCATTTAATTTATTGTCATTTAATTTCTGTTATTTATTTTACGCACTTTAAATATCGGGACACGTATACAAGGTTTTGACATATCATATCGACGCATCTATATATATTATTTGGAATCACCATAGACACTCTATATACAGTAATGATCGAGTTCTCTATACAGGGTTGAGGTTGATTCTACAATAATATATATAGTTTGAGTTGTGATCAAGTCTGAGACGTATACGGGTCACGACACGTATTAATTAATTCAAATATTATATATTAAACTATATATGAATTATTGGACTGTCAACTGTGGACTATCGACTGTGGACTAATAAGATTGGACAATTAAAAATGAATTAAAACATTGATTATAACATATGAAACTAAACAATTCTTCAAGTTTGCCACTTGATTTCATCTTAAACTTCATTTGTATCTTGACGATTCTAATTTGCGTTCAAACCTTTCATGATTCTTGAAAACACCTCAATCGATAGGATGAATCAACCGCACTTCATCTACGGAAGGAAAGATTTATGCATATAGTTATGTACCTGAGAAACTCTCGGCAATTGAGTAAAAGTTCAACACGTAGCCGCGTCAGATCCTTTGGCATTTATTAGCAAAAATAACTTTGCGATCTCTTTTCAAAATTAGCCAATTTTGTCACAGCTCCAACAAGTCAACTTCGACTTTTCATACGAAACAACCTTATTATAACGTTGATATATACGTGTGCTCTTTTATTGTTACCAGGGAACCTTTCATATTCCACCATATTACCATCAACGTTTAATCATCTAAAAACACAATTTTCCTGAAACCACCTCGGATTAATAACCGATGATTCAAATATCATAGCATTAAATGCAGAGGAAACAGAAAAATGGTAGATGGTCTAAACGACCAAAAGTTTGATGATAAAGAAAGGAGTGTTAGGAACGCTCGATAGAAAATTTGGGTATTGAAAAACAGATTGAGCTACCTATAAAGGAGACCAAGGATAAATACAAGGACCAAACCCTATATTCAAAGGATTCAAGTAATTCTGGATTCGTTGAAATCTTTAGAGAATATATTGCTCCGAAGTCATGTTAAAATCTTGCGGAAAATCTTTCTCCATCGACCATCGAACTTAGAAATTCCAAAATATCATCATCAATATCTTCGATATTTCTGAGGATATATTCATAAATATTCTCGTCCGAAATTATATACCTCCTCGTGCTTCCTGTGTATCATTATATTGGAAACATTCAATAGAAAATTTAGTACCAAAAAGCAGATTATGCGAAACTATGAAGAAAGCCGTGGACAAATCACAAAGAATAAGTTTGACTTCAAAGAATCCAAATGATTCAATGTCTGCTAAAGTCTTTATTGAATATCTTGCTCCTTACTCTAAACCCTTACAGACAATAGTTTCTATCATCCTCTGATATTATAAATTCTAAGATACCATCCTATCTTTCATAATAAATATCCTCCATATTTTTGAAGATGTTTTCATAACTATCTTATCTGAAATCATTAATCCCTTCGTGCTATTAGTGTCACATCATATAGAAACTGTTTGTTTCTATATTCTGTAAACTTTCGAACTTAAAATATATGAATGTTATTGAAGTAATGTTGGGAACTGGTGCATGAGTTAGTATAATATAATGACACTTGATCAATGTGATTATATTACAGTAAGTCATGCTGAGTTTCTAATCGTATGTGATGATTCACAGATCATAACTTCATCATGTGCCATGTTACATAACTCTTTCATTATGCTTAACTTCTGAACATATCAAGAAAGTATATTCTTGATAGTTCTATTCTCAGTGATTCTGGTAATTTGACAAATCAAATCATGCTATTACGTTCTTTCTTGTTTAGAACATTAAGTTCATTCGAAACTCCATACTTACGAATTCCGGACTATTACTCGCTTTACTAGAGGTCGAGAAGAGAATAAAAAGGAAAAAGAGCTCCAAAATATAAGCGAAAATATAAAGCATAATAACAACACGGAGATTACAAACCGTGTATGTCAATGTTTATCGCAACATAAAGACACGGGAGAATTAAAAACACTATAACCCCAACGGTGAAGTAGAAGAAAACAGACTCCTCTGGTGGAAGTTGGAAAAGGAGAATGATTGTTGCAATAGTAAGGATAAGGACAAGGATCAATATTGGACTAAGCATTTTCACAATCTTTTGGATGTATGAACTAAGAAAGAAAGTATAGGAATGGTGAAAATTATGGAACGGAAAGAGTTTAATTTATAACGGAAATATCAGACGGAGAAATCGAGGCAGATCACCGTATTTAATTATAGAGATCTTAATTTCCTTATTCGTCGAAGAATCAAATCTTTTAGATTTCGAAGATTTTCTTTAAATCCCTTGAATTTCGGGATTCAATCGTGACTACGTCAAAAGTTATGGAAAATCTTCATTTATTCATCTTGATCTTTGGTGATAGCATCATTCATACGCTTCGATTAATCGAATCATTTTATTCATATTACTCAATGATGATAAAACTTTATTTATCGACTCATATTCGTCATGAAAACATTTTATTGTTAGTCATAACCACCTAACTCAAATTTCGGGACGAAATTTCTTTAACGGGTAGGTACTGTGATGACCCGGGAATTTCTGACCAAATTTAAACTTAATCTTTATATGATTTCGATACGATAAGCAATGTATGTAATGTTGAGTTTAGAAAATTTTTAAAACAATGTTCATATATTCATTTGACCATGACTATTCCCGACGATTCACGAACCATTGCTTGTAAATATATGTACATGTATATATATATATGTAATAACTTGAATTAAATTAATAAACCATTATTATATATAAATATATATATATATATATATATACACACACACATATATATATAAATATATGAATGTTACTTGTACATATATATTGTTATATTAAATTTAATTACTTAACATATATAATTAATATATTCTTTTGTGTAATAAAACTTGCTATTTAAAACTCTTTATATATAGAAAGAGAATATATTAAAGATAATTGATTTTGAGCTTAATTAATAAACATCAGTAATACTCGGTTGTTGTTTTGTTAGTTTTAATATAGATATGGTACATGTTTATGATGGATTAAAATAAAAGTTGAACTGTAAATCGATAAAGGAGATTTTAGATTTGTTAAATGTATTGTTACCTTTTTAAGTTTAAATATTAGTACTCCGTACATATAAATCGGAACAGAAAATAAATAATTTTCGAACCTTTTTTATCAGATTTCAAACAGGTAATGAGTGAAATAATTAAATATTTTTAATCTAAAAGTTTGGGATTTTTAAGAACACTTTTATGCGTTAACTGTTTAGCAATGGACACACTCCGTTAAGAGTGTCGGTAGAATATATATATATATATATATATGTATATATATATATATATATATATATATATATATATATATATATATATATATATATATATATATATATATATATATATATATATATATATATGTGTGTGTATATATATATATATATATATATACATATATATATATATATATATATATATATATATATATATATACACATATATATATATACACATATATATATATATACACACACACATATATATATATATATATATATATATATATATATATATATATATATATATATATATATATATATATATATATATATATGTGTGTGTATATATATATATGTGTATATATATATATATGTATATATATATATATATATATATATATATATATATATATATAGGTAAGACAATTATATTTTCATTATGAAAATGCAAACATATATTATATAATGTATTTATATTAAAATGCATAAATATTAAAAATTTAAAAGATATTATCATATAATATACATTGTATAATTATTAAACATTATATAAATAATAATATCAGTATTATTAATACTATTAAAATTATTATATATGGATATAAAGTATGATACATGTAAATTGTTACATTAATATTATTATTATTACTTTTATAAATTTTTGTAACTATTATCATTAAAAATCATCATTTTATTAGTATAGTTATCATCACTGTTAATTATTACTAAACTTATTATTATCATTCTTGTTAGCATTAATATTATCATATAGTTATTTTTATCATTTACTATTATTATTAAAATACCTATTTACTTAATTATTAATACAAATTTTTTAAATAAATAAAAAAAAAGAAATAAGAACAGATAGATATGGCCAGATAACTCAGAGTCTCTATCACATTTTTTTTCTCTCTCCCTCTTTCTCTATTGGTTCCCTGTTCGTGAACCCTGGTTGAATCCAACATCCCTACACCCAATTATCAATCAATTAATTGTTCAAATATCCTTTATCATTCTAAATCATAAGCTGGGTCCTGACAATTAATCGAATTAAAAAAAAGGATGGGAAGTCGACCAAAACACCCTGTTCGTGATCTATTTAGCCAAAGCTCAAAATCAAAAGAAATCTCAAAATAGGTAAATGCAGTGTTGTCCTAAATCCTTCACTTAAACTATCTGAAAAATCCCAGGTTCCAATTCGTTCGATTAAGTTCTAATTCTTGAAGTCAAACTTTTATTTACAAAAGTCAAACATTATGTTCTTGATAAAATTCGATCGTTCTATTATGTTTTGGGATCAATTGATAAGTTAGATAGTTTAAAGGAGTCATTTGAAACACATGTTGTGTTGATAACTTTATCTAAAACGTTCTCAATTTTAAAATCAATTTTTTTTTTTGTGTTTCAAGCGACGAACAGCAACTGCTGTTATTATTATTATTTTTTTATTTTTTATTTTTTTGCTTAATCGATTACAGAATAAGTTTCAGGCAGTTTATATTTATGTTTACGGTTTAATTTAAATCTCATATTAGTTGTAATGTTTGTCAAATAGTTGCCATGGTTGATTGTCACGATGATGAAGATGATATGTATATATATATATATAATACACGGGATATAAACAAACAAAACATATATAGAACAGAATAGTAAGGCTGGATGGATGGTTAAGTGTGTTCTGAGGTAGCGAGAGGTCACGGGTTCAAGTCCGGTCTGGGGCAACTCTTTTTAGAAATCCGATTTTGAGGTAGTTTACAATTTATTTTATTAATATTATTATTATTATAAATGTTATTATTATGTATTAAATATGATTATTATTATTGTTAGTATAATTATTGTTAATTATTAAGATTGTTATGATTATTATTATTATTATCAAGTATTATTATTTAGGATTATTATTATTATTATTATTATCAATCTTATTATTATTATTATTATTATTATTATTATTATTATTATTATTATTATTATTATTATTATTATTATTATTATTATTATTATTATTATTATTATTATTATTATTAATATTATTATTAATATTATTATTATTGTTATTGTTATTATTACTAGTGTTATAGTTATTAGTACTATTATTTTCACTAATAAAAGTATAGTTATCATTTATGATTATTATCGTAATTATAATTACAATGATGATATATAATTATTATTACTAAACTTAATATCATTACTAACATATGTATTAATATTATTAACATGTTTAGGATCATTGTTATTATCATTAATATGAAAACAATAAAATTATTATTATTATTTCCTTTAATTAGTATCAATTTTATAAATATCATTATTAACAATATCGTTATTATTAATATTACCATTATTAATAAAGCTATTGCTATTGTTATTATTGGTAAACAATTATCATCAAAACTATTTATTTTATTATGCACATAAAGTATACAGATTATATATACCAAAATTATGTTAACCTTGCATATAACTATATATATATATATATATATATATATATATATATATATATATATATATATATATATATATATATATATATATATATATATATATATATATATATATATAAAACATATTATCATTTTTCTTATAAATACCTTTGTATAACAAACCACTGATTTTAAAAATAATATCAATCATATATATAACTACATGTATTTATACATTAATATAACTAAATAAATAAATATTAATTATTTTAAATATAAATATATAAATAATATATTAATAAATGAAATTATGTAATTTTCCATTTTACATATTAATAAATATACAATTGGTATAGGTTCGTGAATCCGAGGCCAACCCTACTATTGTTAAAAGTCATCATATGTATTTTTACTACAAAATACATTAGGTGAGTTTCATTTGATTCCCTTTTACTCTATACATTTTTGGGCTGAGAATACATGCAAAATGCTTTATTAACTGTTGTACAATATTTATATGCGTGAGTTTCATTGATCCCCTTTTACTCATTACATTTTTGGGGCTGAGAATACATGCAAATGTTTTATTAACTGTTTTATAATAATTATATGCGTGAGTTTCATTTGCTCCCTTTTTAAATGCTTTTGTAATATATATTTTTGGGACTGAGAATACATGCGCTGCTTTATAAATGTTTTACGAAATAGACACAAGTAATCAAAACTACATTATATGGTTGAATTATCGAAATCGAATATGCCCCTTTTTATTAAGTCTGATAATCTAAGAATTAGGGAACAGACACCCTAATTTGTGACGCCCCGTATAAAATCATCGTGTACGGTACATCAACAACAGGATCATTACAAGGTCAAACACTATATGTTGTTTGAAAACCAGTTTTGCATTCATGAACAGATAACGTTTTACAAAAGATGAATAGGAAACATTAACATGAGTACATGATACTAAGGTCATTACAAAGCTATTGTTTTGAAAATAACATAAGTTGGGAATGCAAAGTAAAAGTTTCATGCTTGAGACATCTCTAAGTAATGCAGCGGAAGTCTAACACAGCAAGTCTGTAACAGCAAGTCTATACACCGAGACTAGAACAGCAAGGCTAACAGCAGAAGCAACAACGTCTAAACACCTGAGAAATACATGCTTAAAAAGTCAACACGAATGTTGGTGAGCTATAGTTTGTTTGTATTCAGTAATGTAATGTAGGCCACGAGATTTCAGTGCTTCAAACAAGCGTTTCAAATCAGTAATTCAAATCAGTATGATAAAGTATATGTATAACCGTGGGCACTCGGTAACTAACTTAACGTTTATACCCCCTGAAAGTACACTTGGCAAGTGCGTATGTCTACGAAGTATTAAACACTCGTTAAATGCTAGCGCGACTAGCCCGAGTGGGGATGTCAAACCCTATGGATCCATATCTAAGATTCGCGTTCACGGTTCAAAAACCAATGATTAAACGTTACCGAGCTAAAGGGAATGTTTATGCCATTGTATAACCCACACATATATAAGTTTAAGTACTCGTGCCTAGTATGTAAAACATAAAATCCGCATGTATTCTCAGTTCCCAAAATAAGTTAAAGTAAAAAGGGAATGCTATAACTCACAGTGATAAAAGCGGTAAAGTCGGTAATGAAAGTACGCAAGTAGTAAGTCGGTCCGAAAGGTCGTCAACCTAAATCAAGGGTTACTAGGTCAGTAGGTTGTTTTTATAAATTCTAATAGTGCATAAAATAAGTTTAAGTGTCATCATCATCATCATTCATCATCATAAAAGCTAAGTAAGTTCGACAAGAATAGAGATCGAAACAATAGGCTGACTTCGATCAGCTGTTGCGACCTCTACGTAAATCAAAAAGATGCATAGTCAGTGGCTATGGTTCCGTATGTGAGTCCCCTAACCGCTGACCAATTTTCAGATCCTAACTCGTCTTCGTTTGACCGTGGCGACGGTTTAAGTGCGAGTAGGTCAGAAATTTCAGCACAACGTTAATAGGGTGTAGTGACTCTCGGAAGGCCATAAATCCTAAACCGTAACTCGGATTAAGACGAGGCCTAAACGGAAAATCATCTAATCGAACCGGACTAACTGAAAATCAACTTTCCAGTAGCCCAGGTGGTCTGATAAGATACGAAAATCAGTGGACAAGTGCTCCGGTGAGGTTCTTGGTGCTTGATGCTCATCACGGTTCTCATCCTTGATGCTTGTAGCTTCAAGTGTACAACTCGTTGATGGTTTAGCATCACTTTTGACCAAGATTCTACCATCAATACACAATATGTTAAGACCAAGTGGTAACACAACTCATTTAAGAGTCTTAGAAGGATGATGAACCAAGGTTACATCATATCCTTAGTCTTAACACAATTACAAGTCCTATTTACAAACAAAGTTACAAACTTTACATCAATCAAACAAGTATGAACATGATCCAAGTCAAAAGAGGTGATGGAACCCTAAGCTAGAGAGCTTGGATCCCTTTCACACAATTTATAAGGTCACAAAGCTAGAAAGCTTGAACCTTTAGTGTTCTTGAAGATCTTAAAGCATAAAGCTTGGATCTTTAAGATATATGAAGATAACAAACAAAAGTTTGAATCTTTATCACAAAATAATAAGATTAAAGTAAAAGAAAGATGAATCTACAAAGTTGATGAAGATTCAAAGCTAGAAAGCTTGAATCTTCCATGTTCTTGAAAGATTCATGCTTGAATCAACAAGATATAAGCAAGATCAAAGCTAAAAGGAACTTTGATCTCCATAATATGATGATGATGGCCACAAAAATGAAAGGAAAAGAAGAAGAAAAAGAAGACTTACAAGCAATACTAGAAAGGAAAGAAAGAAAGAACAAGTGTGTGTGAAAACCAAATGACCAAGTGATTTGAATGAGAGGTAAATGGCTAGTATTTATAAGCAAGGAATTTGACAAGGATTGATGACATGGACAAGGGATAGTATTTATAAGCAAGGAATTTGACAAGGATTGATGATATGGACAAGGGCTAGTATTTATAAGCAAGGAATTTGACAAGGATTGATTGATGACATGGACAAGGGCTAGTATTTATAAGCAAGGAATTTGACAAGGATTGATGACATGGATAAGGGCTAGTATTTATAAGCAAGGAATTTGACAAGGATTGATGACATGGACAAGGGCTAATTAATTGGGTCACTAGCTAGAGTAGGGTGGGCTTGAGCCCAACAAGGTAGAAAGTCCAACAAGACTAACTATTGTGCATAATTAAATTACTACGCGTAATTAAGCATCCAAAAACCCAGGTAATTATTATTATAAAATAATAATTAATATTTCGCAGTCATAATATTCCGATTATGATAAAAGTTAAACGTGCGCGCAAGTTCGCGGTTTATTCGAAATGTCAAATAACACTAACGGTTATAAAGGCTTCCAATGATCAAGTTATGTATCCTACGTGCTCTAAGGCACGTTTTAACATATAAATGGAAGTAACCCACGTAAATCAAGTTTCCAGAGTATAAAGTAACACAGTACGCACAAATACGCAGTTTCGCAAAAACACAAGGCACAAAAGCAAGTCGAAAAAGCCGGGTCGTTACATTACCCACCTGTTAATGGAAATTTCGTCCCGAAATTTAAGGAGTGACAAAAAAAAAATGGTACCATATTTAAATAAGAAGTAGCGTATCAAAGTTCCGAAAGATTCGTGGGCTAAAAAGTGAGCTATTTACCTTGAAAGGTACTCTGGCGTATAAAAGTAAGAATAGGTATATGCTATTAATTAAGTCTCTTAGGAGATCAACAAATTGATTTCGTTTCTGGTTAACATGAGTATGTTGTCTGAATATATCCACAAAAGAAAAGATGATGTTTTTAGCCTTACAGGCATCTTTAGTAAGCTGGATGCATGAAATACATCATGAATGTTACTAAACTCATCTAAAACATTGAGCGCTTATGTCGCAATACAAAGCTGACAGGTAGGATGGAAAACATGGTGATCATAACCATGCGATTTGATGTCTGGATAGTGTTAGCCACGGATTTTACTAACCCCTTGATTTCGGAAAGAGACCATAGGCATAAAGAACCCGATATTTAAGAACGTTTCATTTGACTATATGAATTAAAACTTTTGATGAAAGTGAATAATCGGACTTATATGCAATGCAAGCCATAATTATCTATAGTGCCTTCAGGACGGTCTGAACGAACAATGAAGGATATCACCCAGTTTACCATACTGCAGGTGAACTTATCCTTAGATGGAATGAAAGAACAGTTCCATAATGTAACTTTATCCTTTCAGTTACATGTTGAAGTTAGGGTTAACATTAACTAGAACAACATATAGTTGCAACCAACGAAGAAAGGAATGTGTAGAGTAACCATATCCGTATTACAGATGTTTTAAGCAGTCCCTTCCAAGAGGATAACAAGATTCATAGATTCCTAAAGTATGTTTCTTTACATTTCCGAAAGAGAATCGCATGAAAGGTGTGATCTTTGAACCAGGGTGAACTCTTCGAGCGGTTTGTTCTGAATTTATCCTTATACTTAAGGAGATGCGCGGACAAGAAGATACGTGGACCCTTGGTCGTAAAGAACGGTTTACTCTAAGTGAAAAGAATCTCAAAACGATTCCTTGTACCTCAACCTACTAATTCATAGAGATGATTTTTACGAGGATGTTGCGATTAGCCGTGAAATATTGAGAATAGAAACCCACCTAGTGCCCTTCCTACAATGGGGTGACCATTGAGTGAACCTCAGAAAACTGATTTATCGGCCCGCGATTTTGCCATGTTTAACCTTAAAAGGAACATTTTTCGAGTACAAAGACTTCCTAACAAATTTTTTTTTTTTATAAATCTGCCACCCAAAGTGGCTCAAACGTTTTTAACAAGGATTTTAATAGTAAGCTTCATCCCTAACGGAGGGAGAGAAGAAGTGTGATCCCTACATGGTGTAGTCTAATATGGAAACCTTTAATAAAATCAACCGAGGAAGTTTTGAAAAACCTTTAAACGTTTGATGCGACAACATAAATGGAACGAAGTTCTTGGTAAATTTTGAAGTATGTATTACGAGTACCATTTGCACAAAATTATTTGACTTAAAACAACTCAATAAAGGAGCAATTTTTAATCATCTTGAAGGTATAACTTAGTATGTACTAACCCAAAATAAGTAAGGGTAAATTTATACATATATGATTTTATAAATCGCGTAAGTGATAGAAAAGTTTTTAGTACTTTCATTTCTCCATAAATCTCGTGAGCACTGCACAAATAAACAACGTGTAAAAATTTTGATAAACATAGTTTTTCGTATTTCAGAGGTTATGAGGTGAAAAAGGTCGAGTGAAAAATCTTTGAATCATCGGTTGACATGTTACTAGGTAATGAAAACTAATGAATTAAATGTAGTTTTAATGATTATCCGAACTTAAGTCTTTGGCCCAAAAATGTTTACGTGCGAAGCCGTTGCTAAAAAGTGAGGTATGAAGGATAGAGCATGAGGATGAGAAGTTAATCGCTTCTTGACTTTGCAGAATGCCACACAGGTTATGGCTAATATTAAAGTCGGAATACTAATGATGTTAATATCGCTAGATGAGAATTTCCTTGGAATAGGTCAGGACTTTGAGTTATGTAAGATAGAGCATCGCTCCGACAAGTGTGAAGAATAAGATCCCTGGGGTAACGCAGTAATTGTGAATGGTTTAAGTGTTTGTGGATGCCCGAAGGCTCTGCATGACGTGGTAGTAAGTGCCTTCATCACATACACACACATGAATCTCTTAGTTTCGACAGTTGTCTGTCTTCATGATGACTTGGATACGAATAAGCAACGAAAAATTTTATATTGACAAGCAACGAAAGTTTTATAGAATTCATTTAAGGTGACGATGTAAGAAAAGAAATTAAGTTCTTAGCAAACTAGGGTTATGTACAACACGTACCATTCAAGGTAAAATATCCTTTGAATAAAAGATTTGATTTGTAAAAGTGAAAGTAAAATTCCATATGTATTTGTCAAAAAGAAGTAATTATTTACTTTATTTTATATAACGTATACGATTTCAAAATTTTGCACGAATGGCAAATAAAATAAATTTATTTTTATTAAGTTTTGAGAGGATCGCACAGTAAAATAGTGTAAGTAAAATTTTGGCAAACAAAATTTTCATATTTCGGAGGTTACAAGTTGAAAAAAGATTGATGAGAATCAAGTAAAAGACTTTTGAAAATCTCGGGTGATATTTGAGCAAAAATGTTACGAGGTAATGAAAACTGTTGAATTTTAATATGGTTGATGACTATTAGTAGGGCATAAGTCCTTCGACCAAAAATGCTTAAGTATAAAGTTGTTGCTTATAAGTGAGAAACGAAAGGGAGAGTATGAGGACGGGGATTAACTACCCATTGATTTTGGAAATTCCGAACTGGTATGACTAATATCGAAGTAAGAAGGGTGATGGTGTGATTATCATTGGTTAAGAATTCTCTCGGAATAAGTTAGGATTCAGTGTCGCATAAGAATGAGTATCAAATACGATTCTTGGGTAGTATAGAATTTGAATTGCTGAAGTAACGGGATACAATTTCCTTTATGTATCGTTGTCCATTGTATCGGTTTCTTTCATGGCTAGAAAGTGAGCAGATTTGGTGAGGCGATCAACGATAACCCCGATAGTGTCATAACTGCCGACTGTTTTCGGTAGTTTCAGAATGAAATCCATCGTCATCCCTTCCCATTTCCATTATGGGATCTCGGGTTGTTGAAGTAATCCAGATGGATTTTGGCTCACCATTCTCGCGAGGTATACGAATAATATTCTTACTATAAATAACTTTCGCTTTCGTCCTTGAAAGTCAGTCCGTTCCAACTATTTCCTCAAAGCTTTCTAACTCGATGAGTATTAGGTTAATTTTAAGGTCCATTCCAACCAAATCTTATTATACTGCCATGAAAATTTTTATCAACCTTCTCAAATAACATCTTCTTATGCGCAGGTAACTAATCCTTTCCAACTACTACTATAAAACTTCCAAGTTTTGTTGGCATGAGGTCATCTCCAAATGACCCACCTGTTAATTTTTAAGGTACTATCTTAAATTACTCCTCTATCTCTGCCAACTTACCATTAGCTTGTCTTATAGAATACTTAACTCTCATGATTGTTAATGGCTTATTAGTCATCACACTAGGATTCTTAGATATAAGGTTTCTATCACTCTAGTATTAAACAATTCCGAGACGATAAATCGTTGTGAAGAAACGTACCCTAACTAAAATCAGGATCCATGCGAGTCTCCATAGCTGAGATAACGATTGCTCTATCGTATGTGAGTCCAAAGTTTTTTTTTTTTTCCTATTTGAGAACTTTTTCCTTAAGTATCCAGGGTGTCTATATCTATAAAAATTTTCGGGTTGTCAATTCTGCAGTCCAGGCCCTTCTCGTACAGTATCTAGACCAAGTGGTTATTCCTGCCTTTATCAGACCATAATGCGTATACTCAAGTGGTTCCTACCAAAATTTCCTTTGAATCGCTTCATATTCCTTATGTAGTAATATTGGGACTTCTGCATGATTCACTTCAATATAATTACACTGGCCTGGCGTCATTATATTGTACTAAATCGTACGTTCATTCCAATATCACTCCATATGGTCAATGTAACGTGGCCACTTTTAGTTCTACTCAATTTCATCCAACGGTGCTTTATCTATGCTATCTCAAAACAAAATCTACATAATTAATCTCACGGTTTCTCGGTGTGGGTGCGTAAGTTCCGTAGGTCATGCACCAATGCCTAAATGTCCTGAAATTTCTTCAAAATGTTCAGGTTCGGGTAACATCGTTAGGTTCCTTTCTAGAAATTCAATCTGGGTCTCGCGTCGAGTTGTATGTGTAGCAAGTAGTAGTACGATATGTCTTGAGGCGACTCCCAAGTCTTTGGGTATGGTTGAGCATCAGTAGAAGGCACTCTGACCTTGTGAAAGGAGATGTCCTCCCGACTTCCCCAATGCCTAAGAGTGTTAGTGTACTAAATCCAGAAATGTCGTCAGATCGTCGAGCAGTGGTGAAGAAAGAAAGAGATAAGTGACGGTCATGAAAGCATACGAGATATGAGCCATCTTGAAGGAACTGAACAACCTTCGAATGTTCACACATCGTACATGGCTATTTAGAGTGAGCTCGGGGTGCGGTTACTCCGACAAATCCTCCAATATCTCCTCCTCCGTGGATCAACTTTAGTGGGCGTGTAATCCGAGGGGTACTCCTCCTAGATTGCGTGAAGAATCGTTTTGATCTCTGGAACGGTGGAACAGTAGTAACAGGTGGATTACAATACTAATCCTTAGGGTTAGACGTGTGGAAAATGGGTTCAGAAGAACATCTGAACTAGGAAAGGTAAGTTTTTCCAAGTCGGTGCAGCGAATAGCAGGCATGAAGCAAGCACGTAATCAGGCACTACAGCAACCTAGCTCGTTTACAGCAGTGTATAGCATGGCAATATTAATAGTACTAAACAGAAGTAACATGCAATCGAAAGCAGATAGTAGCATGCAGTAGCTAGAATAAGCAAAAGCATGCAGCGAGTTTACATAGCAGTAAAAGGAAACGGTAGCATGCAGCAAGTTCATACGGTAGTAAAAGTAAGTAGTGGCATGCAGTAGTAGTAAGCAGTAACATGTAGTAATATAACACAGTAGCATGCAGCAGGTTCCGCAGAAACAAGTAAACTAGCAAGTTGTAGATTAGTCCTATTAGTGAATCCTACTTGGGTCGATCCTAGACTCACTAATGCAACCTAATTCCCTACAACCAATGCTCTGATACCAACTGTGATGCCCCGTACAAAATCATCGTGTACGGTACATCAACAACAGGATCATTACAAGGTCAAACACTATATGCTGTTTGAAAACCAGTTTTGCATTCATGAACAGATAACGTTTTACAAAAGATGAATAGGAAACATTAACATGAGTACATGATACTAAGGTCATTACAAAGCTATTGTTTTGAAAATAACATAAGTTGGGAATGCAAAGTAAAAGTTTCATGCTTGAGACATCTCTAAGTAATGCAGCGGAAGTCTAACACAGCAAGTCTGTAACAGCAAGTCTATACACCGAGACTAGAACAGCAAGGCTAACAGCAGAAGCAACAACGTCTAAACACCTGAGAAATACATGCTTAAAAAGTCAACACGAATGTTGGTGAGCTATAGTTTGTTTGTATTCAGTAATGTAATGTAGGCCACGAGATTTCAGTGCTTCAAACAAGCGTTTCAAATCAGTAATTCAAATCAGTATGATAAAGTATATGTATAACCGTGGGCACTCGGTAACTAACTTAACGTTTATACCCCTTGAAAGTACACTTGGCAAGTGCGTATGTCTACAAAGTATTAAACACTCGTTAAATGCTAGCGCGACTAGCCCGAGTGGGGATGTCAAACCCTATGGATCCATATCTAAGATTCGCGTTCACGGTTCAAAAACCAATGATTAAACGTTACCGAGCTAAAGGGAATGTTTATGCCATTGTATAACCCACACATATATAAGTTTAAGTACTCGTGCCTAGTATGTAAAACATAAAATCCGCATGTAATCTCAGTTCCCAAAATAAGTTAAAGTAAAAAGGGAATGCTATAACTCACAGTGATAAAAGCAGTAAAGTCGGTAATGAAAGTACGCAAGTAGTAAGTCGGTCCGAAAGGTCGTCAACCTAAATCAAGGGTTACTAGGTCAGTAGGTTGTTTTTATAAATTCTAATAGTGCATAAAATAAGTTTAAGTGTCATCATCATCATCATTCATCATCATAAAAGCTAAGTAAGTTCGACAAGAATAGAGATCGAAACAATAGGCTGACTTCGATCAGCTGCTGCGACCTCTACGTAAATTGAAAAGATGCATAGTCAGTGGATATGGTTCCGTATGTGAGTCCCCTAACCGCTGACCAATTTTCAGATCCTAACTTGTCTTCGTTTGACCGTGGTGACGGTTTAAGTGCGAGTAGGTCAGAAATTTCAGCACAACGTTAATAGGGTGTAGTGACTCTCGGAAGGCCATAAATCCTAAACTGTAACTCGGATTAAGACGAGGCCTAAACGGAAAATCATCTACTCGAACCGAACTAACTGAAAATCAACTTTACAGTAGCCCAGATGGTCTGATAAGATACAAAAATCAGTGGACAAGTGCTCCGGTGAGGTTCTTGGTGCTTGATGCTCATCACGGTTCTCATCCTTGATGCTTGTAGCTTCAAGTGTACAACTCGTTGATGGTTTAGCATCACTTTTGACCAAGATTCTACCATCAATACACAATATGTTAAGACCAAGTGGTAACACAACTCATTTAAGAGTCTTAGATGGATGATGAACCAAGGTTACATCATATCCTTAGTCTTAACACAATTACAAGTCCTATTTACACACAAAGTTACAAACTTTACATCAATCAAACAAGTATGAACATGATCCAAGTCAAAAGAGGTGATGGAACCCTAAGCTAGAGAGCTTGGATCCCTTTAGTGTTCTTGAAGATCTTAAAGCATAAAGCTTGGATCTTTAAGATATATGAAGATAACAAACAAAAGTTTGAATCTTTATCACAAAATAACAAGATTAAAGTAAAAGAAAGATGAATCTACAAAGTTGATGAAGATTCAGAGCTAGAAAGCTTGAATCTTCCATGTTCTTGAAAGATTCATGCTTGAATCAACAAGATATAAGCAAGATCAAAGCTAAAAGGAACTTTGATCTCCATAATATGATGATGATGGCCACGAAAATGAAAGGAAAAGAAGAAGAAAAAGAAGACTTACAAGCAATACTAGAAAGGAAAGAAAGAAAGAACAAGTGTGTGTGAAAACCAAATGAGCAAGTGATTTGAATGAGAGGTAAATGGCTAGTATTTATAAGCAAGGAATTTGACAAGGATTGATGACATGGACAAGGGCTAGTATTTATAAGCAAGGAATTTGACAAGGATTGATGACATGGACAAGGGCTAGTATTTATAAGCAAGGAATTTGACAAGGATTGATGACATGGACAAGGGCTAGTATTTATAAGCAAGGAATTTGACAAGGATTGATGACATGGACAAGGGCTAGTATTTATAAGCAAGGAATTTTACAAGGATTGTTGACATGGACAAGGGCTAATTAATTGGGTCACTAGCTAGAGTAGGGTGGGCTTGAGCCCAACAAGGTAGAAAGTCCAACAAGACTAACTATTGTGCATAATTAAATTACTACGCGTAATTAAGCATCCAAAAACCCAGGTAATTATTATTATAAAATAATAATTAATATTTCGCAGTCATAATATTCCGATTATGATAAAAGTTAAACGTGCGCGCAAGTTCGCGGTTTATTCGAAACGTCAAATAACACTAACGGTTATAAAGGCTTCCAATGATCAAGTTATGTATCCTACGTACTCTAAGGCACGTTTTAACATATAAATGGAAGTAACCCACGTAAATCAAGTTTCCAGAGTATAAAGTAACACAGTACGCACAAATACGCAGTTTCGCAAAAACACAAGGCACAAAAGCAAGTCGAAAAAGCCGGGTCGTTACATAATTGACGCGAACTCTAAAGATAGATCTATCGGGCCCAACAAGACCCATCCAAAGTACCGGATGCTTTAGTACTTCGAAATTTATATCATGTCCGAAGGAGGATCCCGGAATGATGGGGATATTCTTATATGCATATTGTGAATGTCGGTTACCAGGTGTTCAATCCATATGAATGATTTTTGTCTCTATGCATGGGACGTATGTTTATGAGAATTAGAAATATGAAATCTTGTGGTCTATTAATGTTATAAAATGATTGTTAATGATAAACCTATGAACTCACCAACCTTTTGGTTGACACTTGAAAGCATGTTTATTCTCAGGTATTAAAGAAATCTTCCGCTGTGCATTTGCTCAATTTAAGGATATTACTTGGAGTCATTCATGATATATTTCAAAAGACGTTGCATTCGAGTCGTTGAGTTCATCAAGATTATTATTAAGTCAATTATAGTTGGATATATTATGAAATGGTATGCATGCTGTCAACTTTCGTTGTAATGAAAGATTGTCATTTCAAAAACGAATGCAATGTTTGTAAAATGTATCATATAGAGGTCAAGTACCTCGCGACGTAATCAATTGTAATGTATTCGTCCGGATGGATTAGGACGGGTCCTTTCATATATGGGGTCAAAAGTATTATATATACCGACCACAAAAGTCTTCAACACATATTTAATCAGAAACAACTGAATATGATGCAGCGTAGGTGGATTGAATTGTTGAATGATTACGACTTTAAGATTCGTTACCACCCGGGGAAAGCAAATATGGTAGCCGACGCCTTGAGAAGGAAGGACAGAGAACCCATTCGAGTAAAATCTATGAATATAATGATTCACAATAACCTTACTACTCAAATAAAGGAGGCGCAACAAGGAGTTTTAAAAGAGGAAAATTTAAAGGATGAAATACCCAAAGGATCGGAGAAGCATCTTAATATTCGGGAAGACGGAACCCGGTATAGGGCTGAAAGGATTTGGGTACCAAAATTTGGAGATATGAGAGAAATGGTACTTAGAGAAGCTCATAAAACCAGATACTCAATACATCCTGGAACGGGGAAGATGTACAAGGATCTCAAGAAACATTTTTGGTGGCCGGGTATGAAAGCCGATGTTGCTAAATACGTAGGAGAATGTTTGACGTGTTCTAAGGTCAAAGCTGAGCATCAGAAACCAACAGGTCTACTTCAACAACCCAAAATCCCGGAATGGAAATGGGAAAACATTACCATGGATTTCATCACTAAATTGCCAAGGACTGCAAGTGGTTTTGATACTATTTGGGTAATAGTTGATCATCTCACCAAATCAGCACACTTCCTGCCAATAAGAGAAGATGACAAGATGGAGAAGTTAGCACGACTGTATTTGAAGGAAGTCGTCTCCAGACATGGAATACCAATCTCTATTATCTCTGATAGGGATGGCAGATTTATTTCAAGATTCTGGCAGACATTACAGCAAGCATTAGGAACTCGTCTAGACATGAGTACTACCAATCATCCACAAACTAATGGGCAGAGCAAAAGGACAATACAAACACTTTAAGACATGCTACGAGCATGTGTTATTGATTTCAGAAACAGTTGGGATCGACATCTACCGTTAGCAGAATTTTCCTACAACAACAGCTACCATTCAAGCATTGAGATGGCGCCGTTTGAAGCACTTTATGGTAGAAAGTGCAGGTCTCCGATTTGTTGGAGTGAAGTGGGGGATAGAAAGATTACGGGTCCGGAGATAATATAAAAAACTACCGAGAAGATCATCCAAATTCAACAACGGTTGAAAACCACCCAAAGTCGAAAAAAGAGCTACGCTGACATTAAAAGAAAAGATATACAATTTAAAATTGGAGAGATGGTCATGCTTAAAGTTTCACCTTGGAAAGGGGTTGTTCGATTTGGTAAACGAGGGAAATTAAATCCAAGGTATATCGGACCATTCAAGATTATTGATCGTGTCGGACCAGTAGCTTACCGACTTGAGTTACCTCAACAACTCGCGGCTGTACATAACACTTTCCACGTCTCGAATTTGAAGAAATGTTTTGCTAAAGAAGATCTCACTATTCTGTTAGATGAAATCCAAATCAACGAAAAACTTCAATTCATCGAAGAACCCGTTGAAATAATGGATCGTGAGGTTAAAAGACTTAAGCAAAACAAGATACCAATTGTTAAGGTCCGATGGAATGCTCGTAGAGGACCCGAGTTCACCTGGGAACGAGAAGATCATATGAAGAAGAAATACCCTCATTTATTTCTAGAAGATACGTCAACACCTCCAACTGCTTAAAATTTCGGGACGAAATTTATTTAACGGGTAGGTACTGTAGTGACCCGAACTTTTCCATGCTTATATATATATATTAAATAAAATTGTTATTTACATGATTAAGTGTTTCCAACATGTTAAGAAATCAAACTTGTTAAGACTTGATTAATTGAAATAGGTTTCATATAGACAATTGACCACCCAAGTTGACCGATGATTCACGAACGTTAAAACTTGTAAAAACTATATGATGACATATATATGGTTATATATATAGTTAACATGATATTATGATAAGTAAACATATCATTAAGTATATTAACAATGAACTTCATTTGTAAAAACAAGACTACTAACTTAATGATTTTGAAACGAGACATATATGTAACGATTATCGTTGTAACGACATTTAATGTATATATATATATATCATATTAAGAGATATTCGTACATCATAATATCATGATAATATAATAATTTAAAATCTCATTTGATATTATAAACATTGGGTTAACAACATTTAACAAGATCGTTAACCTAAAGGTTTCAAAACAACACTTACATGTAACGACTAACGATGACTTAACGACTCAGTTAAAATGTATATACATGTAGTGTTTTAATATGTATTCATACACTTTTGAAAGACTTCAAGACACTTATCAAAATACTTCTACTTAACAAAAATGCTTACAATTACATCCTCGTTCAGTTGCATCAACAATTCTACTCGTATGCACCCGTATTCGTACTCGTACAATACAAAGCTTTTAGATGTATGTACTATTGGTATATACACTCTAATGATCAGCTCTTAGCAGCCCATGTGAGTCACCTAACAGATTTGGGAACCATCATTTGGCAACTAGCATAAAATATCTCATAAAATTACAAAAATATGAGTAATCATTCATGACTTATTTACATGAAAATAAAATTACATATCCTTTATATCTAATCCATACACCAATGACCAAAAACACCTACAAACACTTTCATTCTTCAATTTTATTCATCTAATTGATCTCTCTCAAGTTCTATCTTCAAGTTCTAAGTGTTCTTCATAAATTCTACAAGTTCTAGTTTCATAAAATCAAGAATACTTCCAAGTTTGCTAGCTTACTTCCAATCTTGTAAAGTGATCATCCAACCTCAAGAAATATTTCTTATTTACAGTAAGATATCTTTCTAATATAAGGTAATACTAATATTCAAACTTTGATTCAATTTCTATAACTATAACAATCTTATTTCGAGTGGAAATCTTATTTGAACTTGTTTTCGTGTCATGATTCTACTTCAAGAACTTTCAAGCCATCCAAGATCCTTTGAAGCTAGATCCATTTGTCTCTTTTCCAGTAGGTTTATCCACAAAACTTGAGGTAGTAATGATGTTCATAACATCATTCGATTCATACATATAAAGCTATCTTATTCGAAGGTTTAAACTTGAAATCACTAGAACATAGTTTAGTTAATTCTAAACTTGTTCGCAAAAAAAAGTTAATCCTTCTAACTTGACTTTTAAAATCAACTAAACACATGTTCTATATCTATATGATATGCTAACTTAATGATTTAAAACCTGGAAACACGGAAAATACCGTAAAACTGGACATACGCCGTCGTAGTAACACCGCGGGCTGTTTTGGGTTTGATAATTAAAAACTATGATAAACTTTGATTTAAAAGTGTTCTTTTGGAAAAATGATTTTTCTTATGAACATGAAACTATATCCAAAAATCATGGTTAAACTCAAAGTGGAAGTATGTTTTTCAAAATGGTCATCAAGACGTCGTTCTTTCGACTGAAATGACTACCTCTTACAAAAATTACTTGTAACTTATATTTTCGACTATAAACCTATACTTTTTCTGTTTAGATTCATAAAATAAAGTTCAATGTGAAACTATAGCAATTTGATTCACTCAAAACGGATTTAAAATGAAGAAGTTATGGGTAAAACAAGATTGGATATTTTTTATTTTTGTAGCTACAGGAAATATTAACAATTCTATACAAATCATATCCTAGCTAACTTATATTGTATTATACATGTATTCTAATATATTATGTAATCTTGGGATACCATAGACACGTATGCAAATGTTTTGACATATCATATCGACCCATGTATATATATTATTTGGAACAACAATAGACACTCTATATGCAGTAATATTGGAGTTAGCTATACAGGGTTGAGGTTGATTCCAAAAATATATATACTTTGAGTTGTGATCTAGCCTGAGACGTGTATACACTGGGTCGTGGATTGATTTAAGATAATATATATCGATTTATTTCTGTACATCTAACTGTGGACAATTAGTTGTAGGTTACTAACGAGGACAGCTGACTTAATAAACTTAAAACATTAAAATGTATTAAAAGTGTTGTAAATATATTTTGAACATACTTTGATATATATGTACATAATTGTTATAGGTTCGTGAATCGACCAATGGCCAAGTCTTACTTCCCGACGAAGTAAAAATCTGTGAAAGTTAGTTATAGTCCCACTTTTAAAATCTAATATTTTTGGGATGAGAATACATGCAGGTTTTATAAATGATTTACAAAATAGACACAAGTACGTGAAACTACATTCTATGGTTGAATTATCGAAATCGAATATGCCCCTTTTTATTAAGTCTGGTAATCTAAGAATTAGGGAACAGACACCCTAATTGATGTGAATCCTAAATATAGATATATTGGGCCTAACAAACCCCATCCAAAGTACCGGATGCTTTAGTACTTCAAAATTTATATCATATCCGAAGGGTGTCCCGGAATGATGGGGATATTCTTATATATGCATCTTGTTAATGTCGGTTACCAGGTGTTCACCATATGAATGATTTTTATCTCTATGTATGGGATGTATATTGAAATATGAAATCTTGTGGTCTATTGTTACGATTTGATATATATAGGTTAAACCTATAACTCACCAACATTTTTTGTTGACGTTTTAAGCATGTTTATTCTCAGGTGATTATTAAGAGCTTCCGCTGTCGCACACTTAAATAAGGACAAGATTTGGAGTCCATGCTTGTATGATATTGTGTAAAAACTGCATTCAAGAAACTTATTTCGTTGTAACATATTTGTATTGAAAACCATTATGTAATAGTCGTGTGTAAACAGGATATTTTAGATTATCATTATTTGATAATCTACGTAAAGCTTTTTAAACCTTTATTGATGAAATAAAGGTTATGGTTTGTTTTAAAATGAATGCAGTCTTTGAAAAACGTCTCATATAGAGGTCAAAACCTCGCAATGAAATCAATTAATATGGAACGTTTTTAATCAATAAGAACGGGACATTTCACCTACATTCTTCAGTAAGATCACCCCTTTGATTACAATTGTTGCACACCACATTACAATAACCAGAGTGATGTTTGTGGCATTTGTTACATAAAGGATTTCGTCCTTTGTAACTTGAGCTTGAACCACTACCCGCACCTTGCGTTGTTTCTTGTTTCTTGTTGGATTGTTGATGATTACATTCCCATTTTCTTTTGTTTTCCGATGTCTTGACATCAGTGTTCTTATCTAGAATAATCTGGTCCATCAACTCGTTTACCATGGTGATGGCTTCATGAATAGTCTTGGGTTTCGATGCTGTAACATTTGCCTTGACATTTTTAGGCAAACCATCTTTGTACAGTTCTATCTTCCGTTTTTCGGTTGGTACCAATTCGGGACATAGCAAAGCTAATTCCATGAATCACTGATTGTAGTTGGTTAGTTCAGTACCAACAACTTTCAGACTTCATAATTCAGCTTCCAACTTCCTAACCTCGTTCCTTAGACAATACTCGTTGATTAGCATTGTTTTGAATTCTTCCCATGGAGTATCATAAGCTACATCTCCTCCTACGGCCTTCACATAGTTTTTCCACCACGTGAGTGCACTATCTTGTAAGGTGCACGATGCATACTTGGTCATGTCCTTCTCAATACAACCACTGATTTTAAACACAGACTCAATCTTTTCGATCCACCGGGTTAAACCGACCGGTCCTTCTGTTCCACTGAATGATGAGGGCTTGCAACCTTGAAAAGTTTTGTAGGTGCATCCCACACAAGGATTTGGGTTAACTGTAGCACCTCTTGCAGCCTCGACCCATAACATTCTGTCGTTCACTCGCTGATTGATGAGTTCCTCGATTTCTTGTTCCATTATTCGGTTCAATCGCGCCATATTCTTCAATAAGAATGAAAAAAATAATTATTCACATAGAATATTATAGATGTAGTGTGTATTTACAGTACATCGTAGCTTATTAATAATATGAATCAGTTATTATTATAAAAGCCTTTTCTTCCTATTAGCGTTTTATAATTATATCTAGGGTAGTACCTACCCGTTAAAGATCATATTTTATAGCTTAGTACGGAAATTAATTACTACCATCCAAATTTTACTCCACCATGGAAAATTATTGCATTTCACACTTCACTATTTCACATATGCTTATCTTACATTAAATATTAAGCAAACCATACTAGTAATATTATACAAAACGTTATATGATCATATGGTTTAAAACAACAGCGCATCATTTAGCCTATATTCCCAAAATGTTTGTGTTCAGGAAATCGCTTAACGCTTATCCTGGCTATCTCCCTGTGTTTTGGCGAAGGGGCCGAAGAACTAGCTGCCGGGATAGAACTAATATGAATAGTGGGAATAGGGGTGGAAGTGTCTGGTGGAGTTGGTGCCACAACATCCTCACTAAACTCGGGATTTGGATTTTCCAATTCAGTAGCCTTTCGTTTCTTTCCTCGTTCGAACTTGTCTTTCGTAATTTCCTGTATTTCTTCCTCCTCAGGATCACTTTTCGGTTCCTCTTCAATTGATTCATCCGGAAATTGTGAGTCTTCCCCAAAGGTGTCGTTTTCATCATCGGATAGGTTAATGACTGGAACACTATCTGAGGATTCTGGTTCGGAGTCGCTGAATGTGATAACAAGTTTTAAGCCAGACATCTATCACACAACAAATAGCACGTTAGTACCACATAATATTTACATATTAATTTTTAACCAACAAGGATAAGCAATAGTTTTAGAAATCAGACACGGTCAAAGTCCAGACTCATTAATGCATCCTAACAAACTCGATAAGACACACTAATGCAAATTTTCTGGTTCTCTAAGACCAATGCTCTTATACCACCTGTAGTGTCCCATTCATATCGATTATAAACGTCACGTACTTATTGGTGTCATTGCGAGGTATTGACCTCTATATGTGATATTTTTCAAAATCTGCATTCGTTTTTATAATACAAACCATAACCTTTATTATAATCAAAGGTTCAAACAGCATAATAATGATTACCGTTTAGCGATAATCTTAGTTTTACAAACTTTACATTTGATAATAACAATACGATTTCCAACATATTTCACATTACAAATCTTTCGATATGCAGTTTTATTTTTGACACAAATATGCATACTCCAAATCCTACTTAAATTCGGCATAATGCAACGGAAGCTTTTATTTATCACCTGAGAATAAACATGCTTAAAACGTCAACATAAAGTTGGTGAGATACAGGTTTAATGCTAGCAGCGTTATAAATATAGACCATAAGATTTAATATACATAAACGTTTTAATAAATATATTCTAAGTGGTTGAGCACTTGATAACCATACTTAACATTTACTCAACGTCGCATATTCCCTTTATTATGAAATCTCACTACACCGTACCAAGTGTAGTCACCGAAACGAAGTACTGTGCAACCGTTGAATACTTGTCGTCCAGTCCGGTTGGGGTTGTCAGGCCCGATAGATCTATCAACATGATCCGCGTTTACAATACCACATGTAAATAGTAGTTACCAAGTTACAGGGAAGTATGCAAGTGGTACAACTCAATGTAGAATATATATTTTTAATCACTTGTGTCCATAACGTAAATCATAAAATGCATGTATTCTCATCCCGAAATATTTAGAGTTTAAAAATGGGACTATATACTCACTTTTGCCTTGAAGATATATAACACAACCTGGTCTCCGATAGATATCACGAACCTAACCATATATAATATATCAACATATTTTCTTTTTCCAATAATCGTTACATGTATACTTATAATACTTTTAATATCTAGTAGTCCGTAGTTAGCAGTCCGATGTTTGTGGTCCACAATTAGTTGCTCAATAAAATAAATAAAGACGCCATCGTATTCGTATTGATCGAAATTAATCTCGACCCATGGTACCAAGTTGTCAAATAACATATTGTTTACATGGTGTCTTATGATTTAAAATCGTGACCCAAAATACCGTATTGTCAAATGACGTATTGTGTACAATCATGAGGTCTTATAATTAATCTTCTCGTGTTGTTTACGGGTGGTCCTGAAATAGATAAAATCAAATCATAAGTAAATATATATAAAATATCATATTTATTAGCAAAGATATGATTAGTTTAGTTTTACTCCAAATAATTTCGTAGCTAAACTAGCTTCGGATACCAAATTTTGTTTTAGCCATAGTTTCTTCAATACAACTCCATTTTTGTTGGTTCAACTTGCCACTTCCTTGGATCGAGCCATTATTTATGAATATGAACTGTAAATACCTTGGTTTGCATTCAAAATCACAGGTTATAGGTCAAACTTGGGTGAATCTTATGAAAGTGATCATTTCCGTCATAAAAAAAACATCTAGATGATCATTTTTATAAAAATACTTACACTTTGAGTTATACCATGAGATTTTTATATATTAACATATTCATAAGAAATATCATTTTTCCAAAATATAAACTTCCAATTCAAAGTTTAAGATGGTTTTTAATGATCCAACCCAAAACAGCCCCCGGTTGCACTCCGACGACGTAGATTCAGTTTTAAGGTGTTCTTTGTAAAATCAAGTTGTATAATGTTAAGTTAGCATATCATTATGATATTTTACAGGTCTTGAAGTGTTTTAAAAGTCAAGTTAGAAGGATCTATTTAGTTTGCGAACAAGTTTGAAATCATTCAAACTATGTTCTTGTTGTTATAATTCGTATATTCGTAGTAAGATAGTTATAATTGAACAAGATGATGAACAAAGGTTATACCTCAAGTATGATGAAGAAAGTTACTGAATAAACAAGATATGAACTTGTTCTTGATGACTTGGAAGATTAAGAAGTGAAATCATGAAAAGAAACAAAGGTTGTAAGTAAGTTTATATCTTGATTTAAGATAATTAACTTACATAAATTGAATCAAACTTTAAACATAGTTTTACCTTGATTATGAAGCTAGAAACTTATGAGGACCTTGAAAAACACTTGAAGGTTGAAGATGAGAGAGTTTAGAAGTTAATCTAGCTTGAAAGAAAGTTGGTATGAAAGTATATGTATATGTATGTAAACGTGTATATGTATGTATATATATAGATTTTAAGTTTTGATTTCTAGCTCATAAGTCTTCCTAGATGTTAACACTTGATCCCACATGTTGTTGACTAACAAAGGCTGCTAGAGCAGATAATTGAGGTCTAATAATTGGTATTTATCATGTAACGTCCCAACCCGTATTAAAACCGGCCCATAAAATTTTTTCCTTTTAATATGCGTTAAATAATACTTTAGGTCCCATTACACTAATTCCAAAACATATTTGTTACCAAAGTAAGATCAACGAACTTAAAACATACATCAATAATTTAAACTCCCTAATACAATGGTTCATTAATTAAATCGTAATCCGGTTGTAATCATTATGACCCGACTAGTTACGTTTTCACAAAACCGAGCATGGTGATTTGGGACTACGCTACCCAAATCCTAATCGAGTCCAAAAGCAAGATCATCTAAAGCAACCTAGCCAAGATCTCTAATCCCCAAGCTTACCTGAGCCGCCAAGCATGCGAACCTATAAAAATATCAACAACGAGAGGGTAAGCTAACGCTTAGTGAGTGAAAATATACTACATACATATATATGCATAAAATGGACACGCCACAATAATAATCAAATAGCGCATACTGAAGCATCAAAGTATAAGGCAAGCTAAACCTAGCATACCGTACGTTCACTAAGCACAAGCTAACAACACCAACAATATAGTAAGTTCGCAAAGAACGTGTGAACAATGCCAACAAGCTACAACCAGAAGATTAGCTACATCACATCAATACAACATTATACGTATACAATATATATATATATATATATATATATATATATTTTTATAACAACGCGTAAAACACCCAAGGTTAACCATAACGCTATGGTGCTACCAGCTCGTGGTTCACACCATACGCATTTGAGTCATACTCTTTTATAGTGCTACCGGCTCGTGGTTCACACTCGATGCTACCGACACGTGGTTCACATCAATTATTTTATAGTGCTACCGACACGTGGTTCACACTTGATGCTACCGGCACGTAGTTCACATCAATTATTTTATAGTGCTACCGGCTCGTGGTTCACACTTGATGCTACCGGCTCGTGGTTCTCATCCTATCACACACACACACATTATGGCACTACCGGCTCGATGGTTCATACCATAACATTCCCAAATAAATACGCCATATACACATACGTATAATTATTCCACTCACAATATTAACCCTTTGCCATTGGGGTTATATAATCCACATCACACGCCCATGTGGTAACGTACACGCAAGGTGTACACCTCGTCAAAGGTGGTTAACCAAAACGCACAACCGTGCCAATTGGACCTATACACAAGTCCATCAATCCACCTATATGTGAAGTGAGCTCTATAACCGAGAACTACTTCACCCGACCCGCACCCATCCTACACATACATATGCACATAGGATATTAACACTCACCTTGTCGCCTTGCAGAAGTGCTTCCAAGTAATCCGCAACTCGTTAATGGAAAGTACCTAATCCATTATCACAAATTCAACAACACACTTAGATTGGATCTACAAACCACCCAATTCGACACTTAATGCAATTTCGACCCAAATGCACTTCCAAGGACAAACCGCGCCCAAACCACCCAATAATCACTAACACAAGTGATAATGGTCCTAATATACCAATTAAACCCGAACACAAGTGTTAAACACTTATCGTTCTCAAAATCGCCCATAAACCCTAATTTTGACCCATAAGGTCAAAATCTCACCATTTACAAGTTTTGACACCAAAACATGTTTAACTCGTTTTTATACTTCAACTTAATCCATTTTAAGTTTACAAACCGCATCGAATCGACATTCGGGTCATAATCCTCAACAAACCCTAATTTTGACTCTAGTCAAAATTAGTCAACCACGAAAACCCTAAAAGTCTACAAAACACCAATAATCACTAATGCTAGTGATTGTACACCATTTACAAGTCTTAAATATGGTTAAATCATTAACCAACCCAAAACTCGCCTTTAACACAAATAAGCCCGAATATTGGTGTTAATCTCCAAATAACAACTAAATGGGTTTCACCTATGACTCGTACCATCAAAAGCCCCAAATTTGAATGATGAACACGAAAATGAAATTCGGAGTTAGAGCTTACCACTAGTATCACCGTGTAGCTAAGAACGAGGAGAACAACCTAGTCAACTACGTCAAAGATCAAAACCCGCTTCTTCCTTTCCAAAATCCCACTTGAATCACTTGGGTGTTTGAGTTTTCTTGAGAGAAAATGAAAAGAAAAGATAAAAGAAAATAAGAAAATGAATAAGTGGATGAGGTTAAAACCCCAAATCTGGCTCAAACGTGAAAAGACTAAAATGCCCTTGCTCCTCATTTAAAATTACACAAAATCAGTGCCAGTCTGCCCGTATTGCCGCGCCGCGGCCTAATTCGTCGCGCCGCGACGATTGCCTCGAACTGGTGACTTTGTTTACAAGCTTTCTGATCCTGATTCTAGTGTAATGCCACGCCGTGGCCTTCTTTGTCGCGCCGCGACCCAAGGCGTGACCTGTCATAACTTCTCGCACCCAAAGCTTTAATACTAGAAAACGCCCCGAACCTTTCTTACACCATTCGTACATACCCAATTTACCTATAAATCATATACGGTGAAAACAGGGTGTTACAACTCTCCCCCACTTAAATTCGATCACGTCCTCGTGATCCTAGTCACAAACCCAAACGGACCCACACTCAATGGTCCTCGAACATGCGTTTCAAACCGACTTCTACCACAATTTCACTAACCCGAAGGTTAATCCAATGACAAATTACACACTTGCTCGCATTTCGAGACGTACAATACACGCAACAACCTAAGTCTACAACGATCCCTTAGACAATTCTTCTCATAGAGTTACCCTTAACAACTAAATCGTCACCCGCGATTTATCAAATTCTACAATTTCCGAGCATTAGCACTGTAACGACCCGGAAATTTCCGACCAAATTTAAACTCTAATCTCTATATGGTTCCGACACGATAAGCAAAAACCCTAAAGTTGACCCGCACTTTTTCGATCGTTCTATACTTATAAGATTAATATTTACATAAATTAAACCTTACCAACATGATAAGCAATCCAAATTGTTGAGACTTATGTTTTCGAAAAGAGTTTTACACAACGTTTGACCGTCTAGTTTGACCGATGATATCACGAACTATACAATATATGATAATTATACGTTTGTGTATATATATGTATATATACATATTTAACATGATCTAAGAATGTTTTAATATCTCATTTTGTATTAATAACAACAAGTTATATGTGTATTTTGAAACTACTAACTTAAGTTTTCAAAACGATAACAATACGTAACGTTATTTGACTTAAATACTTAAGACTATAATGTTTATACATATATTGTATAAGTAATGTATTTAATCACTTTTAAGAACTTAAATACATAAAATCATATAAGTGTATTCACAAAAGATAGCTATATTTGAATCCTCATTCCATTTTTCACAAAATTTCTATACGTATATTTAGAGTATTTGTACTCGTATCATACCTAGCTCCTATACGTATTTACTAATAGTAAATACACATCAAAATCACCACCTAACCAGCCATTATTCATGCCCTTAGAGCTAGGTAATTACTTTTGAATCATTGCAAGACTAATTACAAAAATACAAACTAGAATTTTGTCATGTTATCCTTAAAGATCACATTTTTAGGAGTATATATGTATCATCATTTTTGATTCATTTTTACTTCAATCTTTTAACTAAAAACACACACTCTTTCTTACTCTCTAAACTCCATAACAATCCAGCAAAGTTCCATAAAGATCTAGCTTCAAAAACCATACTAAAACACCATAAGAAAACCATACAAAAACACTTCAAGAAAACCTTCCAAGAACACCAACTTACTTCCAATCTTTCATCCACTTCCATCACCCTTTTGATTCTAGCTTCTTACTTCTCTTTTACAGCAAACTTATCCAAGGAACTTGAGGTAGAATCTATGTTCATAACCTTATTCGATTCATATATATATAGCTATCTTATTTTGTGGTACAAAAGTTTAACAACAAGAACATAGTTTGAATGTTTTCAAACTTGTTTGCAAACTAAATAGATCCTTCTAACTTAACTTTTAAAATACTTCAAGACCTATAATATAACTTATGTATATACTAATTTAACAAGGTAAAACTTGGTTTTTCAAAGTATAAGTATTTTTAGAAAAATGGTCATTAAATGATTTTGTTGTAACAAAAATGTTTAACTTCATATGTTTCACTAATGTTTCACTTATGCCGTATGATTTTGAATACAAACCAAGGTATTTACAGTTCATAGTCTTAAAGAAGAACTCGATCCAAGAAGATGGCAATTTGAATCAACGAAAACGGATTTGTAACGAAGAAACTATGACCGAAACAAAATTGGTTATCCTAGATCATTTCAACTACGGGATCAATTGGAAAAAATGATATAAATCACATATTTCTAAGATAACATGATATTTTATATATATGTACTTATAATTCAATTTTATATGGTTCAGGATCACCCGTAAACAACACGAGAAGATTAATCATAAGATCCCATGTTTGTACGCAACACGTCATTTGACAACACCGGTACTTTATGTACGCAACACGTCATTTGACAACACCGGTACCATGGGTCAAGATTAATCTCGACCAATACATATACGATGGGGTTTTATTTATTTCGTTGGGGGTTTTATTTATTTCATTGCGGGTATATTAAACATCTAAAAATGAACCATTAAAATTGAATTACTAACAACGAGCTGCTAACTACGGACTAAGGAATTATTCAAAGTATTAAAAGTATAACAAGTATATATATGTGACGTTTGTTTAAAAAGAAAAGGTATTGATATATTATGTATGGATAGGTTCGTGATATCAACCGGAGACCAAGTCAAATTATATATATCTTCAAGACGAAAGTGAGTATATAGTCCCACTTTTAAACTCTAAATATTTCGGGATGAGAATACATGTATTTTATGTTTTACGTTATGGACACAAGTAACTGAAAAATATATTCTACGTTGAGTTGTACCACTGGCATACTTCCCTGTAGCTTGGTAACTAATATTTACAGCGGTATTGTAAACGCGAATCCTGTTGATAGATCTATCGGGCCTGACAACCCCAACCGGACTGGACGACCAGTATTCAACGGTTGCACAGTACTTCGTTTCGTGACTACACTTGGTACAGTGTAGTAAGATTTCATATTAAAGGGAATATGCGACGTGATTAATTGTTAAGTATGGTTACCAAGTGCTCAACCACTTAGAATATTTTTATTAAAATGTTTATATATGAAACCTTGTGGTCTATATTTATATCGCTGTCGACATTAAACCTATATCTCACCAACTTTATGTTGACATTTTAAAGCATGTTATTCTCAGGTGTGAATTAAGTCTTCCGCTGTGCATTATCTCGTACTAAGGATACTACTTGAGGCCATTAAGGACTTATATCATAAGGCGTTGCATTCGAGTCATTGAAGTTCATAGAGACTATTATTAAGTAAATGGCGGTTTAGGTCATTTGAATATTATGAAATGTCAGGCGAATATGTCAATTATGGATGTAACTATAGATTGTCTTTTAAGAATAAATGCAACGTTTGTAAGATGTATCATATAGAGGGCAAGTACCTCGCAATGTTATCAACTATTGTAATTCGTTTGTAATCAATATGGACAACGTCCGGATGATTAGTTTCGGATCCTTTCAGTTGGTATCAGAGCGTTGGTCTTAGCGAACCAGGCCTTGCATTAGTGTGTCTAACTAGTAGTTGTTAGGGTACATTAAGTGAGTCTGGACTTTGACCGTGTCTGCCTGTCAAAAGTTTTGCTTATCAATCCTAGTCGGAAATCATCTGCTTATCATTCTTAGGGAACTGCCTGCTTATCATTCTTAAGTCTAGACACGTCTTACTGCATTTAGTGCATCGATAGTGTATAGACAAAATTTATATCCTAGCGTATCTGTTACTATAGACATTGCCTGACGTATTTCAAAGATTCTCCGTAATTCATGGGATTTTGATATTATATATACATATGTAAATTATGTATTGAAGAGTACCAAACCCAACTCCTATAATCTATTCCAAACCAAAAATTCATTTCTCCGACCATACAAGATGGATTCTTCATCCAGCTCAAATTCCTCCAACTTCGATAGCTTCGCCGACATGGATTTCCATTCGAGCTCCGAGAACAGCGTTACCGGAATGGATCAACCAATTTCCCATCATCTATTCTGGATGAATTGGGGATGGGTTCGTAATATACTAAATTTCTGGAGGCAAGAAGAAGGTGATCCATTCCATCCACCAAATTGTCCTCTTAACGATGAACCTGAAGCACTTACCGGCGAACCTATTCGAAACACCATTTTCTCGCTCATTTCTAGAGTATCTCGTCATGATTACATACTATCCCATATTTCAAATCTTGTTCATTCGCTCGTTCCAACCGTCAATCATCCCGGTATAATAGAAGAAGTCAACGAACTCCGTGCTCGGGTAGTGGTTTTGGAGAATATGGTGCGAAGGTTACAAACACCAACAGCAGCACCAGCAGCATAATCCGTACTACCATCGTCAACGCCGACAGTACCTTTATCACCCCAATCACAACCGCGCCTTAAATCTCAACATCACAATCTGTATCTCGAATATCAACATCACACGACTCAATATCTGTACTTCGAGTATGATCTTCGTTCTATATATCGTTCTACATCGATTATCTTCGCTTTACGTATCGTATGACGATTATGTAATTTCTAAAGTCTTAGAGATTATGTAACCTAGAATTAACGATAAATCAAATGAGTTTAATATCTTATTGACTCATTAAATCTATGATTATCTCTGAAGAAAATATATATGCAAGTATATTTTCATAAAGATAGTAATTAAAAATTCCTTCGTACAAACTATTAATGATGAAAATATTTTAACGGGTGGGTAGTACCCGAGGAATATTTAGAATTCACATTAATAAGTTATATTGTACATTCTTGAATCTGATTCAACGGTTATCTATTATCTTACTTACAACCACCGATATTCGTATCCGCTCACCCCAGAATAACCATTTTCAATCAAATTTCATATTCGGATTTTGACCTACCAGAATCCAACAAGTGGCATAAAGAAGAAAACATTGGACAAAATAAAAAAAAAAAATTGTTAGAAACACACGATTTAACTAATTAAAAATCTATTAAGGATTCCACGCTAACTGTTCCGGCTAACTCTGGACAATTAAAATGAATTAAAATGTTGATTATAACATATGAAGCTAAACAATTCTTCAAGCTTGCCACTTGATTTTATCTTAAACCTCATTTGTAACTTGACGATTACAATTCGCATTCAAATCCTTTCATGATTCCTGAAAACACCTCGACCGAGAAGTTGAACCCGCCGCACCTTGCCTACGGAATGAAGATTTATACATACAGTTATACACCTGAAGAACTCTCGAACCCAAATTCATAATTTAACACATAACGTATTGAATCCTTTGCCATTTATTAGCAAGAACAACCCTACAATTCCTTTTCAAGAAGCTAATTTTGTCACAGCTCCACTTCGACTTTTCAGTGAGATTATTTCTATTATAATCATGATATTTATACCTTGTCCTTTCGCCGTCATTACCGGAAAACCTTTTATATCCCTCGACAACATCAACAGGTGCACCAGCAGATCGTTATCCTTTTGGCGAAATCAACAATCAGTATTTTGAAAATCTCGCGGAACTTCTTCCATCATATCTATAATGTCTATCCCTAAGAATTTCATAATCTGAACGTGAAGTTTCTGAAAAACACCCGGGACTATGAAATAGTTCTTGAAATGCTAACGAAGCAGCAAAAACTGTAAACGACTTTAACGGTCAAAAGTTTGATGACAAAGAATAGTAAGGTGGTAAAGCTGAAAAAAAAAAAAAAGTTTAGAACTAGAAAACGGATGAAGCAAAGTATGAAAGAGGCTGTGGATAAATCACAGGGACTGAACCTGCTCTCAAAGAATACAAACGATTCCGTACCTGCTGAAACCGTCAGTAAGAACCCTACTCTTTATTCAAAACCTTGCCCGGATGATATTTTTCATCATCATCTTATCTTAGATATTATAAGATATCTTCATTTCATTCGTTATACATATTTTTCATATTTCTGGAGATATTTTTACAACTATTCCTATCTGCGATCATTTATCTCTCCGTAACATCTGCGTTACAATATAAAAGAAACTGTGTTAATTTCTAAATTCTGAAACCTCCGAGATTAAAATATAAATGATTTGAAGTAGTGTTGGGAACTGATGCATGAATTAGTATAATATAATGAAACTTGATCAACTTCATTATATTACAGTAAGTCATGTTAAGTTTCTAATGGAATGTGATGATTCACAGTACCGTCATCATGTGCCATGTTACACGGCTCTTACATTCTATCAAGTCTCCAAACATATTAGAACGTATCACCTTGTTAGTTCTATTTTTCCGGAATATTCGAGTAATTTAACGAATCAAGATCGTGCCATTACAATTTCATTCTAAAACCAATAGCTAGGTTCATTCCAAATTTCCTACCTACGAATTTCGAACCATTGTTCGCTTGGCTCGAGGACAGGAAGAAGAAACGAAGGGACAAAACCTCAGAATAGAAATAGGAACATAAACCACAGCAAATAAGAGAGAGCATTAACTGTGGATGACAATGATTTTAAGGGATGGGAGTAGGAACATCGAAATATAAGGGAAGGTATAAAACCTAACAACAACCCCGAAACTACAAACCGTGCATATCAATACGTATTGCAACGTAAAGGCACGGGAGAATTAAAAACATTATAATTCCAAGGAAAGGATAAAAGAGAATAGATTCTTCTGGTGATAGATGAAAAAGAAGAATGAAAGATATGAAAGTTAGAAATATAACAAGGATTAGAATGGGATGGAGCATATTAGCGAATGTCTTAAAGTAGGAACTAAAGAGAAAGAATAGAAGATGTGGGAAGAAAGAAAGGGAAGGAGGTAAATTTATAGTGAAATATTCGACAAAGAAATCAAAACAGATTGCCGCGTTAAATCAAAGAAGATCCTGATCGCCGCAAAACTAAATCTTATTACATAAGATCTTCTTTAAAACCCTTAAATCCCGGAAATCGATCATAATCACGTCATCGGTTACAACAATTCTATATTTACTCATTTCACTCTTTTGTGATAGCTTCGCTCGTGCGTCTCACATAACCGAATAGTTTTATCTAAATCTTTCAATAATGATAAAATTTCATTATTACCTCATATTCGTCATGAAAACATTCCTATTGTTATTTATGACAACCTCTACCAAATTTCGAGGACGAAATTTCTTTAACGGGTGGGTACTGTAACGACCCGGAAATTTCCGACCAAATTTAAACTCTAATCTCTATATGGTTCCGACACGATAAGCAAAAACCCTAAAGTTGACCCGCACTTTTTCGATCGTTCTATACTTATAAGATTAATATTTACATAAATTAAACCTTACCAACATGATAAGCAATCCAAATTGTTGAGACTTATGTTTTCGAAAAGAGTTTTACACAACGTTTGACCGTCTAGTTTGACCGATGATATCACGAACTATACAATATATGATAATTATACGTTTGTGTATATATATGTATATATACATATTTAACATGATCTAAGAATGTTTTAATATCTCATTTTGTATTAATAACAACAAGTTATATGTGTATTTTGAAACTACTAACTTAAGTTTTCAAAACGATAACAATACGTAACGTTATTTGACTTAAATACTTAAGACTATAATGTTTATACATATATTGTATAAGTAATGTATTTAATCACTTTTAAGAACTTAAATACATAAAATCATATAAGTGTATTCACAAAAGATAGCTATATTTGAATCCTCATTCCATTTTTCACAAAATTTCTATACGTATATTTAGAGTATTTGTACTCGTATCATACCTAGCTCCTATACGTATTTACTAATAGTAAATACACATCAAAATCACCACCTAACCAGCCATTATTCATGCCCTTAGAGCTAGGTAATTACTTTTGAATCATTGCAAGACTAATTACAAAAATACAAACTAGAATTTTGTCATGTTATCCTTAAAGATCACATTTTTAGGAGTATATATGTATCATCATTTTTGATTCATTTTTACTTCAATCTTTTAACTAAAAACACACACTCTTTCTTACTCTCTAAACTCCATAACAATCCAGCAAAGTTCCATAAAGATCTAGCTTCAAAAACCATACTAAAACACCATAAGAAAACCATACAAAAACACTTCAAGAAAACCTTCCAAGAACACCAACTTACTTCCAATCTTTCATCCACTTCCATCACCCTTTTGATTCTAGCTTCTTACTTCTCTTTTACAGCAAACTTATCCAAGGAACTTGAGGTAGAATCTATGTTCATAACCTTATTCGATTCATATATATATAGCTATCTTATTTTGTGGTACAAAAGTTTAACAACAAGAACATAGTTTGAATGTTTTCAAACTTGTTTGCAAACTAAATAGATCCTTCTAACTTAACTTTTAAAATACTTCAAGACCTATAATATAACTTATGTATATACTAATTTAACAAGGTAAAACTTGGTTTTTCAAAGTATAAGTATTTTTAGAAAAATGGTCATTAAATGATTTTGTTGTAACAAAAATGTTTAACTTCATATGTTTCACTAATGTTTCACTTATGCCGTATGATTTTGAATACAAACCAAGGTATTTACAGTTCATAGTCTTAAAGAAGAACTCGATCCAAGAAGATGGCAATTTGAATCAACGAAAACGGATTTGTAACGAAGAAACTATGACCGAAACAAAATTGGTTATCCTAGATCATTTCAACTACGGGATCAATTGGAAAAAATGATATAAATCACATATTTCTAAGATAACATGATATTTTATATATATGTACTTATAATTCAATTTTATATGGTTCAGGATCACCCGTAAACAACACGAGAAGATTAATCATAAGATCCCATGTTTGTACGCAACACGTCATTTGACAACACCGGTACTTTATGTACGCAACACGTCATTTGACAACACCGGTACCATGGGTCAAGATTAATCTCGACCAATACATATACGATGGGGTTTTATTTATTTCGTTGGGGGTTTTATTTATTTCATTGCGGGTATATTAAACATCTAAAAATGAACCATTAAAATTGAATTACTAACAACGAGCTGCTAACTACGGACTAAGGAATTATTCAAAGTATTAAAAGTATAACAAGTATATATATGTGACGTTTGTTTAAAAAGAAAAGGTATTGATATATTATGTATGGATAGGTTCGTGATATCAACCGGAGACCAAGTCAAATTATATATATCTTCAAGACGAAAGTGAGTATATAGTCCCACTTTTAAACTCTAAATATTTCGGGATGAGAATACATGTATTTTATGTTTTACGTTATGGACACAAGTAACTGAAAAATATATTCTACGTTGAGTTGTACCACTGGCATACTTCCCTGTAGCTTGGTAACTAATATTTACAGCGGTATTGTAAACGCGAATCCTGTTGATAGATCTATCGGGCCTGACAACCCCAACCGGACTGGACGACCAGTATTCAACGGTTGCACAGTACTTCGTTTCGTGACTACACTTGGTACAGTGTAGTAAGATTTCATATTAAAGGGAATATGCGACGTGATTAATTGTTAAGTATGGTTACCAAGTGCTCAACCACTTAGAATATTTTTATTAAAATGTTTATATATGAAATCTTGTGGTCTATATTTATATCGCTGTCGACATTAAACCTATATCTCACCAACTTTATGTTGACATTTTAAAGCATGTTATTCTCAGGTGTGAATTAAGTCTTCCGCTGTGCATTATCTCGTACTAAGGATACTACTTGAGGCCATTAAGGACTTATATCATAAGGCGTTGCATTCGAGTCATTGAAGTTCATAGAGACTATTATTAAGTAAATGGCGGTTTAGGTCATTTGAATATTATGAAATGTCAGGCGAATATGTCAATTATGGATGTAACTATAGATTGTCTTTTAAGAATAAATGCAACGTTTGTAAGATGTATCATATAGAGGGCAAGTACCTCGCAATGTTATCAACTATTGTAATTCGTTTGTAATCAATATGGACAACGTCCGGATGATTAGTTTCGGATCCTTTCAAGCACTAACTCAATCCCTCATATCGGGAAAACTCAACCAATCTCGTACCGAGATATTGACCCCTAGCGTACCATACCAAGTACATCGCTAGTAACAACCACCACCAAAATAAGGTCAACCATTAAACCGAAGCAGACCTAAATAAAGCGAATCCTTACGGATAACACTCACCACTTAACATCCCTTGTAGTGCGCAATACGACCAATACGCAACTACCGTAACATCATAATCAAATGGCTAAAACCGATAGCGCCCAAAATGACTATGGAATCGCAAATCCCAAGGTGTACAAAATCGACTATCGTCACACCCGTAGTAACATGTGAGCGAAACACAGTTATCGCATCACTAATCATACAACATGGTCCTCACGACCCCACCATCGGCGTATAAAACAACCGATAGATCACACCACACGGTCCTTACGACCCCACCATTGGTGTATAAAATAACCAATAGATCACAACACAACATGGCCGAAACAACCCGGAATATTGTGAATACGAACAGCCCGATATTCACGTCCTACAACACAACTCATGAATGGTACTCTCATTTCCCACCGGTACTCTCATTTCCCGATAATGTTATGCCATGACGACGTAACGCTACTCCCTTGATGAAGTCAGCCGACCCCGAAGGTCATGCTCCACCTATCCCAACACCGGATGAAGTCAGCGGACCCCGAAAGTCATGCTTCACCGATATAACACCACGCTCATAATGAAGTCAGCGGACCCCAAAAGTCATGCTTCACCAGTCGATAACCATGATGAAGTCAGCGGACCCCTAAGGTCATGCTTCACCAATCAACGCCCTTTTGGCCTCGAACAACGAGTAGCGTAACATCACGCTCTGCTACGCTATAGTGAATCCTAACGGATACCACTAACCATTCACACAATCGAGCAAGAACCACCTATATCGAACATAGGCACAAAACAATAATTCTCTATAAGAGAATCCACCACGCACATCCCTTAACCGAGGGATTCCACCTTGCTTGCCATACCCGTCCATTATCTCTCAACGAGATTTACCAAATTACCACCTTGGTGATAATTCAAATCCAAAATCATAGGTACAATTTTACCAAAATTGTACTCCACCACAAATCGACCAAATCTAGGTCCCGACACAAATTTCAGATCTACCATAAGCATTGTCCGAAATCTCACACTAAAACCTCCTCGTGCGGGAGTGTAACTCCCCCACTTGGAATTACGTTCCATAACCGCATCTCGTACACCCGTACAATGCTACCAAAGGTAGACTTTACCAACAACTGGGTTCACATGACCCATCACTACATCTCGCTCCAATCTTCGGCACACGAAGGATTTCAACCAATCCTTAACACTTCGAACGAAAAGTGTACCGCAAATTACACAGCTCTACTCTCGCAATCATCCAATTGCTATAGCTTGTTAAACTTCACCCAGTCACTCATGTAACTAAGGGTTTCACTTCGGTACCCTAAGTACAATGTAACCGCAACATAATCGGAGTCGAACACCACGCTAGTAGGTATAAAAGAGGCACCTAATGTCGCGTCACGTAGACTCCTTTACTAACATACATCGAGATCCAAAACACTCGATTTCTAGGGTTTCATCCCACCCGTCGAACCTCATGGTTCATCAACTTTAACACGAGAGCGAACACGCTCTAACATCCGAACACCAAAACTCATTTCCATGGCTTGGTAGAAACATTTCCCAAATACTAAGGAATGCTTGGTTACGCCAAGTCTTACGCCCTTCGCCCAGCAATCAAAACGTCACCATAGGGTACTTCCATTAGGAACGTCACCCATATCAATAACATGCACAACACCATGCATTTAACCAACTCAAACTCAACGACACACAATAAATAATCAAAGAACATATTTATTAAAACGAAACGTACCTTAACGTCTCCTTGCAGCACCCGTCCCCGCTAACTTGGGACATTCCGACATACGATGTCCTTCTTCTTGGCAATTGAAGCACACCATGCCATCACTCTTTGGTACCAAACATTCCCACGACTTTTGACCCCTCACGCCACAATTGTAACATCTAGCCGCACTAGAATCCAATATATTCATCCGTGCACCACCCGTGCTCACACTCGGACCCTTAGTCCTCTTACTTGGAGCACCATACGAAACAACCCTTCTCTCACTTTAAGGTTCACCAACCTTCGATCGCGAATAAGACTCAAAACCTCTAACCAAGGCGAATAACTCCGCAAATGATTTCGCTTGACCCCGGCTAATCATATTCTTCAAGTCATCATTCAAGGTTCGATAGAAATCTTGCATCAACAAATTATCATTCCCCAAATACTCCGGGAAAAAACGAGCCTTCGCCATAAAGGTCGTCTTGAGAGTATTCAAATCCATAGAACCCTGTTGCAAATTTCGCAACTCATTACACATTTCCGATAAATCGGCTGAAGTCCGGAACTCCTCGAAGAATTCCTTCTTAAACTCATCCCACGATAACGCCATAAACGGTTTACCACCGACAAGATCAATCTTACCATCCAACCAATCCTTTGCCCTACCCCGCAACAAACTAGTAGCGAGTCTCGTCTTCTTCTCAGGAGGGCATTCAATAGTACGAAAACACCCTTCGACATCCGAGATCTAAGTTGTACTTACCAAAGGATCCGGTTTCCCGTCATACATCGGGGGTTTAATCCTCATGAAGCTCTTAAGACAACGCTCCATTTCACTACTACCCCGAAATTTGGAATACTTCCTATTCATTTCTTCTCGAAACGCACTCATTTGCTCTGCAACGGCGGTCGCAATTCTAGAGTTAAACTCCTCGTCATTCGTCTCGATCTCGTTTCGCGTCGTCATTCTAAAGAATGCAAAACGATTAGTCCACGAATGTATAAAACAACACGCATAACACCGCCCCATCTTGCTCAACACTCATCGTACATCACTTGTAAGACACGATTTGCACCCGTAATAAGGTTTGCAAGTCCTTATTACGCACACACGTCGTCTCAACTCGTTAGTACAACGACCGCCTAGCTCGATGATATAACCAAAACAACGATGATTCCACGCGATATAAACACACGCAAGGGAATAGCATCACAACACAAGCCAAAAATCCTAGTTAGTCCACCTACAAACAAGGCACTAATTATAACCCGTTCCGACCCATTCACCTACAAGTCCCGTAACAAATAAGCACACACTAAAGCCTAAGTCTAGGCACCTATCTCAAGTCGCCTAAATCCCTTAGACCATGCTCTGATACCACTTGTAATGTCCCAACCCGTTTTAAAACCGGCCCATAAAATTTTTTCCTTTTAATACGCGTTAAATAATACTTTAGGTCCCATTACACTAATTCCAAAACATATTTGTTACCAAAGTAAGATAAACGAACTTAAAACATACATCAATAATTTAAACTCCCTAATACAATGGTTCATTAATTAAATCGTAATCCGGTTGTAATCATTATGACCCGACTAGTTACGTTTTCACAAAACCGAGCATGGTGATTTGGGACTACGCTACCCAAATCCTAATCGAGTCCAAAAGCAAGATCTTCTAAAGCAACCTAGCCAAGATCTCTAATCCCCAAGCTTACCCGAGCTGCCAAGCATGCGAACCTATAAAAATATCAACAACGAGAGGGTAAGATAACGCTTAGTGAGTGAAAATATACTACATACATATATATGCATAAAATGGACACGCCACAATAATAATCAAATAGCGCATACCTAAGCATCAAAGTATAAGGTAAGCTAAACCTAGCATACCGTACGTTCACTAAGCACAAGCTAACAACACCAACAATATAGTAAGTTCGCAAACAACATGTGAACAATGCCAACAAGCTACAACCAGAAGATTAGCTACATCACGTCAATACAACATTATACGTATACAATATATATATATATATATATATATATATATATATATATATATATATATACATATATATATATACATATATATATATATATATATATATATATATATATATATATATATATATATATATTTATATTTATAACAACGCGTAAAACACCCAAGGTTAACCATAACGCTATGGTGCTACCGGCTCGTGGTTCACACCATACGCATTTGAGTCATACTCTTTTATAGTGCTACCGGCTTGTGGTTCACACTCGATGCTACCGGCACGTGGTTCACACTCGATGCTATCGGCACGTGGTTCACATCAATTATTTTATAGTGGTACCGGCTCGTGGTTCACACTTGATGCTACCGGCTCGTGGTTCACATCCTATCACACACACACACACATTATGGCACTACCGGCTCGATGGTTCATACCATAACATTCCCAAATAAATACGCCATATACACATACGTATAATTATTCCACTCACAATATTAACCCTTCGCCATTGGGGTTATATAATCCACATCACACGCCCATTTGGTAACGTACACGCAAGGTGTACACCTCGTCAAAGGTGGTTAACTAAAACGCACAACCGTGCCAATTGGACCTATACACAAGTCCGTCAATCCACCTATATGTGAAGTGAGCTCTATAACCGAGAACTACTTCACCCGACCCGCACCCATCCTACACATATATATGCACATAGGATATTAACACTCACCTTGTCGCCTTGCAGAAGTGCTTCCAAGTAATCCGCAACTCGTCAATGGAAAGTACCTAATCCATTATCACAAATTCAACAACACACTTAGATTGGATCAACAAACCACCCAATTCGACACTTAGTGCAATTTCGACCCAAATGCACTTCCAAGGACAAACCGCGCCCAAACTACCCAATAATCACTAACACAAGTGATAATGGTCTTAATATGCCAATTAAACCCGAACATAAGTGTTAAACACTTATCGTTCTCAAAATCGCCCATAAACCCTAATTTTGACCCATAAGGTCAAAATCTCACCATTTACAAGTTTTGACACCAAAACATATTTACCTCTGTTTTATACTTCAACTTAATCCATTTTAAGTTTACAAACCGCATCGAATCGACATTCGGGTCATAATCCTCAACAAACCCTAATTTTGACTCTAGTCAAAATTAGTCAACCACGAAAACCCTAAAAGTCTCCAAAACACCAATAATCACTAATGCTAGTGTTTGTACACCATTTACAAGTCTTAAACATGGTTAAATCATTAACCAACCCAAAACCCGCCTTTAACAACAATAAGCCCGAATATTGGTGTTAATCTTCAAATAACAACTAAATGGGTTTCACCTATGACTCGTACCATCAAAAGCTCCAAATTTGAATGATGAACACGAAAATGAAATTCGGAGTTAGAGCTTACCACTAGTATCACCGTGTAGCCAAGAACGAGGAGAACAACCTAGTCAACTACACCAAAGATCAAAACCCGCTTCTTCCTTTCCAAAATCCCACTTGAATCACTTGGGTGTTTGAGTTTTCTTGAGAGAAAATGAAAAGAAAAGATAAAAGAAAATAAGAAAATGAATGAGTGGATGAGGTTAAAACCCCAAATCTGGCTCAAACGTGAAAAGACTAAAATGCCCTTGCTCCTCATTTAAAATTACACAAAATCGGTGCCAGTCTGCCCGTATTGCCGCGTCGCGGCCTAATTCGTCGTGCCGCGACGATTGCCTCGAACTGGTGACTTTGTTTACAAGCTTTCTGATCCTGATTCTAGTGTAATGCCGCGCCGCGACCTTCTTTATCGCGCCGCTACCCAAGGCGTGACCTGTCATAACTTCTCGCACCCAAAGCTTTAATACTAGAAAATGCCCCGAACCTTTCTTACACCATTCGTACGTACCTAATTTACATATAAATCATATACGGGGGAAACGGGGTGTTACATATCAATAGTAAATACATCTAGAAGTTGCGTATATTACGGTTACATATACCCTAGGTATACGTGTAGAAATCTTGAGGAAACGGAACGAGAATTCAAATATAACTATCTTTTGTGAATATACTTATATTGTTTTATGTATTTAAGCCCTTTAAAAGTGATTAAATACGCATTTATACAATACTTGTATAAGCATTATAGGTTATAGGTATATATGTCAAAGAACGTTACATATAGTTACCGTTTTGAAAACTTAAGTTAGTAGTCTCAAAGTATAATTATAACTCATTGTTATTAGTACACAATGAGATGTTAAACCATCCTTAGATCATGTTAAATATGTATAAATACGTATATGTACACAATCGTATAATTATTGTATGTTATATAGTTCGTGATATCATCGATCAAATTGGACGGTCAAACGTTGTGTAAAACTCTTTTCAAAAACACAAGACTCAACAATTTGGATTGCTTATCATGTTGGTAATGTTTAATTTATGTAAATATTAATCTTATATGTATAAAACGATCGAAAAAATCCGGGTCGTTACAGTTTGTCTTGATAACAGGAAAATCATCAATCAAGTTGTAGTAACTTTAAAGTAATTGTGGGGTTTATCTTTTTAGAAATGTCGGCCATAAATTCCAACAGCAACAACATGCAAAACAAATAATGCGTTGTTTAAAAAATTTCTTTAATTCCAATTTGGCAAAACATAAGCGTGAACATCTTCTATCCATTTTATTTTGTTGCATTGCATGACGGGAGAGTTGTGTTTTAACGAGGGTGTTGTGGTGTGGTTCGATGGTGATCATAAATGGAGCAATAGCAGCTGCGAGTTTACAGCAGGCTCTTGTGTAGCAGTTTCCGAGGTAAGGATCGAATAGAAACCAAATAGTAGCAGTTAAGTGGCGGTTGAAGGATGCGGTGGTGATGGTTGTTTGATAGTGGACAGCATAAAGAGATGTTTGTTTGGTGTTGTTGAGGTACTCGTTGGTGGTTTTGGTGATGGTGATATGAGTCATGGGATTGAGGTGTAAAAAGGTGGTGGGTTTTATAAACCAAAGATGGTTTGTAGATTGGCTTGGTGACTTGTTTCGGCCATCAGAAAACAGCAAGAGTCGATGGTTATATGGTTCCTAGTGATTAGAATATACGGAGTTGATAATTAATATTTAAAGTTTGATTAGCAATACCTTCAAAATGCAACCATGTTAGAACCGAAACTATCCGCGAAAGTTATCGTTCTTGATCTTGTTGAACAACACCTTGTGTTCGATCACCATAGAAAATGGATACTAAACAGCAGCGCTAGTAGAAGAGATGGTTTATCGATGATCGCGGTGATTATCGAAGAAGAAAGGTGGTGATTGTGTTGGTGGTTCTCGGCTATGACTCTAGCCGAAAGTGGTGATGGAGTGGAGTTCAATCTAGCTTTTATATATATATATATATATATATATATATATATATATATATATATATATATATATATATATATATATATATATATATATATATATATATATAAGCTTGTATATATGTATATAGATAGAATTATATCGTAGATAGATAAAATAGATGGAAGTGGGTTTTGTTTGATCGAGAACAAAATCATCAAATAGCTATGGCTATTGGTGATGGTTTGGCTGTTTGATTGTAACAACAAATAATATCAAGTGTTTGTTCTTGTTGGTGATATGTGGTTGTCGGCTGAAGAAGTAGAAGTAGAAGTTGGAGGATGGTTGCCGGATGTTCAAGGGTGAAGGGTGGTGTGTGCTTTAGCTTCTAATATATCTATATGTGTATATGTAATATATATATATATATATATATATATATATATATATATATATATATATATATATATATAAGATTTCAAGATGTAAGAAAGTAACATAATAATAAATAAATAAATAAAAATCCAACTCAATCGTGCCTATACAGTAAGATGAATATGGTAGCAACCTTAGGTAACCCCACTTGGGGTTTGTATTCTATCAAATTGCAAGTCACAAAAGAAGGATGCTTTTGTTTGTGTAACAAACTTCAATAAAAGAAACAAGAAAACGAATATAAACACAGTAATATCTAAGATTTTTAATAAATCGGATCTTTGCAAAAATGTGATTTTAATAAAAATAATATAATGATTATAATAATAATTTAATCAATCATGAATCCAGTTAATCTTATTTGAAATCTTATGCCGACAGTTTTCACAGACTACTATTTCGTATCCCGTTGATAATTAGTGGTGGATAAAAGTATTCGGAAAAATCCCAAAATTTTTTACAGTAATTATATTTATTTATTTTGATCATTATGGTATAAAATTCGAGCATAAATTATTAAATAAAAATTATATTAATTATTCACTCCCAACCCCTAAGTAAAATATAAAATGTTTTAAAATTTGAAAAACAACTTCTAAATATATTATTAATAAGCCTAAAATTTATAAAACTCATTTTTGGATCACCTTTTATTTTGAAATCATATAAGTTTAAATTTAACTTGCTTAATATCAATCGAAACATCAAATGAGTATTACAATCATTTAATATTTATTTTTAATATACTTTATTTATATATAGAGATATATCTTAAATAATAATTATAATAATATCCTATTTTTATTTTAATAATTTTTAATAACAACAATATATAATACTTCAAATTATATTTCGAATTATTATATTTTATACACACATATCTATTTATGATTTATTGTTCGTGAATCGTCGAGAGCAGTCGAAGGTCAAATGAATATATTAAACACAGTTCAAAGTTTTTAAGATTTCAACATTACAGACTTTGCTTATTGTGTCGGCAACATATAAAGATTTAGTTTAATTTTGGTCGAAAAATTCCGGGTCGTCACAGCCCACGCCCGGGCTCGAACCCATGACCTCTCGAATACCGATAACATGTTAAACCAGCTGGGCTATTGCCCATTTTCTGTAAGAATACCCATTCCATAAATAGTTAACCCGTACGTTCCCAGTTTCCATTTATCCTCTTCAATTTGAAAATCGACCAAGGATCAAACCATGTTATCAACGAGTTTCTTAATTAGTTTTAAGACCAAAAATTGGTACAGAAATGACTCTCAAACTAGGTTAAATCAATTTAAACAAAATAGAAAGAAATTGAGTTGTAAAAGTTAATTAAACGCGTTTATGAACTTTATGAATGTTTTTGAATGTTTTAGACTGAGATTATAACATGTAAAAGTTTGTAAATCCCTCCTAGAAAACTTTATGAACAATCAATTTAACTTGAAACATCACAACGAATATGAATTTTGCTATGAACACTTCATTTGACTTTTTGAAAATAAACTTTGACTCCAAAATTAGAGATCGATAGGATAAATTAGACCTTGAAACTTTCCAGATAGTTTGAGTGAAAGGTTCCTAACAGAATTGCATTAACACATTTTGAAATAGATTTCGAAATCATTCTAATTAAAAATTGAAGCAAGAACAGGGAATACGCTGAGTTATTGCTTTTTTTTTCTTGTTTGAATTCGATTATTTAAGGTTGTTAAATAGATAATTGATAATGATGATGAAGAAACTGAGCGAGTTAGCCAAAATTACTGAATAATGCGATTTATTTATAGTCCATTAGTCGACAGAATTAATTCAATCAGAAACAGAGATTTAAATAAAAGTGAGCGTGACTCTCAACGGATTTTGTATTGTTTTGGATCACTGATTTCGACTAGTAATAATATCAGACAATTACAAAAATTATATACAGTATGATTGCTACATCGAACCGTTTTTGATTCTAAATCAATACATATATGATTTTATATATATAATATCAATAATTAATAATATTAATAATAATCAAAATACTTAATAATATTAATATTAATAATAATAAGAGTTATAATAATAATAATTTGATGATCTTAATAATAATAATAATCTTAATAAATTTATTAATAATTAATAATATTGATGGTAATAATAAAATGATAATAATAATATTATTAATGTTACTAATGATAATTATCATGATAGTAATAATAATAATAATTTTAATAATAGTAATTATTATTTATAATAATGATAAATTGTATTTGTTTCTAATAATATTCATATTGATAATAATGATTTTAATGATAATGGCAAATACAAAATAATAATAATAATAATAATGTTAATCAAAATTTTATTACTCATTATAATATAATAAATGATATTAACAATGATAACAATAATATCATAACAAATTATATGTATCAACTTCCCTATTTATATATTATTTATAATAATATGATTAATATTGATTTTTAATATTCATATTAATATTATTAATAGTAATAATAATAATGGAAGTAATAATAATATTGGTATAACAATCATATGTTTAACTTGTAATTACATTTAATATATTACATTTTATTAATTATGTAATATTATCATATCATATATTATTTGAAAACATTTATTGAATATTTAATATGAATATATTACAATTTAATAATAATTATGAATAGAATTCATATATAGAGTTATATATATACTACTATATATACAATTTATGTTTTAAATATTAATTAGATAACTAAATATATATATTAAACAATTATATTCAAAGTATAACATTACACTTTTAATACTTTGATAACATTGACAAATTATGTTTGAAACCATTTATATCCAATATACTCTATATTTTTAAAGTAACAAGTTACATGTATTCTATTTTCATATTAGAATAATGATATTAATAATACTGATATTGATGCATCTACGTACTTTTCCTGCAATATTGAATCTCAATATTGATACGTGAGTACTCATAATTTAATTTTTATATATTAATATTGTATCCTTAGTGCTCGAGTATTAAGGATTATGCATACTTGTACTTTTGATATTTCCATTAGATAGGTTATGTTGAATCCTGAATTACTTACATATGCGGTTGAGATAAGGTATAAGATATGCATGTCGTTGGAAAGGTAACGAAAAATTAAGAACTTTTCATTTAGATATCGAATGGTTTCGATGAACGGATTAGAAGTTATAGTCAATTGAATTTTTGTATTATTATTAAAAATGATTATTATTATCGTTATTATTATCGTTGTTCTAATTTTTATCTAATTATTATTATTATTATTATCATTATTATTATTATTATCATTATTATTATTATTATTATTATTATTATTATTATTATTATTATTATTATTATTATTATTATTATTATTATTATTATTATTATTATTATGATTATTAAAAGAATTTTTATTGTTATTATTATTATTATTATTATCATTATTAATATTATCATTATTCTTATTATTTTTATTATTATTATCAATAAAATAGTTATTAGTATTATCATTAATTTTATTATAATAATAATTATTATTAGTATTATTATCATTAAAAATTGATATTAGTATCATCTAACTATTATGACTAATATTATTATAATTATTATGAATGCGATATAAAAGACGACTAAAAGATATTAAACAAATAAATTAGGAAATAATGAGTATGAGTATCATGATAAAATTAAAATATTGTAAGATATTGAATTAGATAAAATTATCATTCTTATTATTTTTATCATTGTATTATTATTAAAAGTATTATTAATATTAAAACTATCATTTTTACTAAAATTATCATTTTTAATAGAAATATCATTATTATTATAAAATATCATTATTATTATCAGCTTAGTGCTATTATTAATAAAAATTATTATTTTAATATTTTTTTAGTAAATATAAATATAGATATTTTTTTAGCAGAATAATAATAACTATTATTACAAAATAATACAATTTCTAATTATTATTGTTATTATCGATATTATTTTATCAAATAAATATGTAATACAAAGATATTTTATTACACGTAATATATTTACATTAATAATACATATCGTTATATTAAATGAACATTATAAATTTTATTACTTAAGATATATAAAAGTATATTTTTATCATATATAAATTTTAAATATAAATTTTTATTAGCAAATGACTTTTATTATTTACTTTCATAGAACCTGTTAAAAATAATAAAAATATATAAAACGACGATATTTATGTTATATGATAATCATGTATAAATTTTGGAAATCATTTTGAGTCAAATTGACTTTTGTTGACCTTTGCATATTAGTCTCGAGCATTAGAATTGTGGTACACTATGACTTGACCTAATTTGTTAGACAAATATTGACTAACCTATATATATATATATATATATATATATATATATATATATATATATATATATATATATATATATATATATATATATATATATAATAAATTTAGGTTCGTGAATCCGAGGCCAACCTTGCACTTGTTCAATGACGTTATATGTATTTTACTACGAAATACAGTATGGTGAGTTTCATTTGCTCCCTTTTTAAATGCTTTTGCAATATATATTTTTGGGACTGAGAATACATGCGTTGCTTTTATAAATGTTTTACGAAATAGACACAAGTAATCGAAACTACATTATATGGTTGAATGATCGAAGTCGAATATGCCCCTTTTTGCTTGGTAGCCTAAGAAATAGTAAACCGATCTACTAATTTATGCGAATCCTAATGATAGATCTATTGGGCCTAACAAACCCCATCCAAGGTACCGGATGCTTTAGTACTTCGAATTCGTTTTTATCATGTTCGATGGATGTCCCGGAATGATAGGGGATATTCTTATATGCATCTTGTTAATGTCGGTTACCAGGTGTTCAATCCATATGAATGATTTTTATCTCTATGCATGGGACGTATATTATGAGAAATGGAAATGAAAATCTTGTGGTCTATTAAAATGATGAAAATGATTGTTTATGATAAACTAATGAACTCACCAATCTTTTAGTTGACACTTTAAAGCATGTTTATTCTCAGGTGTTAAAGAAATCTTCCGCTGTGCATTTACTCATTTTAAAGATATTACTTGGAGTCATTCATGGCATATTTCAAAAGACGTTGCATTCTAGTCGTTGAGTTCAGTAAAGATTATGATTAAGTAAATGACAGATTAGATCATTTATAGATGGATATTATGAAATGATATGCATGCCTGTCAACTTTCGATGTAATGAAAGTTTGTCTTTTAAAACGAATGCAATATTTGTAAAATGTATCATATGGAGGTCAAATACCTCGCGATGTAATCATATGTTACTGTATTCGTTCTTATGGATTAGGACGGGTCTTTACATCAATAAACCACCGGGTTTTGAAGATCATCTTCATCCTGACAAAGTTTACCATTTACGAAGAGCCCTATATGGTTTACATCAAGCCCCGAGAGCTTGGTATGGAAGTTTGTCAAGTTATCTGATCGAAAAAGGTTATCAAATGGGTACGGTAGATTGTACTCTGTTCACGAAGGTTAAAGATGATGATATTATTTTGTTCCAGATCTATGTAGACGACATTATTTTCGGTTCTACTAAGCAGGAACTCGTCGATGAGTTCGAGCAGGTTATGAAGGATGAATTCAAAATGAGCAAATTGGGTCTCTTACACTACTTTCTTGGTTTGCAAGTCGAACAGACTGATAATGGAGTTTTTCTTCATCAAGCAAAGTATGTAAATGATATACTCGAACGTTTCGGTATGACTCAAGAACGTCCTGTGTCAACCCCGCTAGCTGTGAATCATGGTATTTCGTTAGACTGTGAAGGGGAGCCTGTTGATCCTACATACTATCGAGCAATCATCGGATCACTCATGTATCTTACTGCATCTAGGCCAGATATTATGTTCGCAACATGTCTGTGTGCTCGTTATCACGTTAATCCGAATACAGTTCATCTTACAGCTACCAAAAGAATTCTTCGTTATCTGCTACATTCTCCAAATCTCGGCATCTGGTATTTGAAGGAAGACAAGTTTGATCTTGTAGCATATAGTGATTCAGACTATGTAGGTTTCAAAATCAACAACAAATCTACATAAGGAGGATGTCAATTTTTAGGTGAAAGGTTGGTGACCTGGCAGTGAAAGAAACAAACTGCAGTTGCGCTTTCCACGTGTGAAGCTGAATATATCGCTGCTGCTAGTTGCTGTTCGCAAGTTGTTTGGATTCAACAACAACTTCACGATTACAGACTAAGAATCTCTTTCTCTCCTCTTTATATTGATAATAGTGCTGCTATTGCAATTACTAAGAATCTTGTGAAACATTCTAAGACTAAACACATAGGTGTTAAGTATCATTTTCTTAGGGATTGCCATGAGAAAAAGATAATTGAGGTTAAGAGAATAGGTACTAAGGACCATAGGGCTGACCTTTTTACTAAGGCTTTCGATAAACCTAGGTTCTTGCTACTTTTAGAGATGAATGGCATTGTTGATCGAGATAAAGTAATTTCGGATGTTGTTTATGACGATTAATCAAACTTTTAGACTTTGCATGTAGGATGCATGACATATAGATTTTAGTTTCTTATTATCTGTAATGCATATGTTTGCTTTCTGTCTGCATTTTCTTGCATGATTTCTTTCATGTTTGCATGCTAGTCTGTAGCTATTTTCTATTTCCTTTGTTTAAAATGCTAAAAGACAAAAAGATTTTATGTGATAGTATTTTAGGGGGAGTATATGTTTCAACGGAAAATACCTAAAAAGTGTAAAATGCCTAATATAAAAAAAATTGAAAAAACCGAAAATGAGCTTGTTTTGATTAATATGTTGGAGATGAAGAAATTACTGTACTGAGAATTGATATATTTGATTAGTAAGAACTGATTTGAACGTTTATGTTTATCTGTTGTGTGATGTACTGATAGATGTGACTTATGAATTCTTGGCATTAGACAATCATAATAAGAATAACGATCATCTAAGATTCAGAAGTCATGAACGATCTGTAGCGTTTGAAGGTAGTAACCTAATTATCTCCGAAACTGTATCGAATGATAATTGTTGATGAACTCAACAGTCGGTTGAGGATATCCCCTATCATAATTGATAATCACTAGAAAAGATTGGGGGTAGATTTAAGGTTGAGGATTATTTGTTTGGCTGGTGCATATCACGTTGTCACGGGCCTAAGACTTTATAATCGAAACTAAACCCCGAAAATATCAGAGAAAATTAGTTTATGCCGAAGTAAGTGTCCCTTCTAGCTTAAGGTTGAAAAGTATAATTCCTTATTGCGGACCGTTCAAGCATTTAAGGGAGAACACCTTCGAGTGATCTGAGCACACAACAAAGAAACATGAGTACATGCATAACAATGGAAAATCCATTCATGATGGTGTTCCAAATCAATATATCAAAAGACAGTGATATGCTGAAAAAGAAATATCAAAAGAAAATCAAAGTAAAAAATAATTGGCGTATCAAGATGGCAAAGTCCTGAAAGTATGAAGAATGCTGATTCATGATGTGCTCATAAAGAACTCAGATCATTCTTAGTGTGACGCCCCCGCACAGCTTGAATTGTTTAATCACGACTTTCACACTGAACTATCAAGATTCTTGTCATCGGCAATATAGAGTTATACCTATTAAGACCGTAAGTTGGAAGGATACTTACCTAGATATACTCTAAATAACATATATATGAAAGTTTAACTTTCGATTCCGTTTTCCATGTCACCTTGAACATAAAGAAGTTAAGGGCCTTGAGATATATTTCATTTGACGACTGGTCATCAGGCAAGTCTGCTTTAACTGTAGAGCAATCCTCGCGGTAAATAATGCGCCTATTAGGATAATCTAATATATCCTAAGATCTACCTAACCAACTAGATTGAAGATTGTCAACACATTGGTAGAAGCCAAAGGCTGACAGGGTTATTCAAAATGCCGTGAGAACCATCCTGTTCAATTTGAATGAAGTACATGGAAAGAGATAACGGAAAGTTACGCGTAATGAATTGACAACCTAATAAAAACGCACAATCATAAGTGATGAAAGAATCAAGGATCAATGAACTTAGCGTGATCTCAAAAATCACTGCTTTATAGTGTTCAAGTAATTAATGCCAACATGATTGTCGAAGTGTCCAGAATGAATATGTTCATGATTAATGAGGATTGATATCAGTAATTGCATGACAATAGACATAGACTGGATAATTAGGAATGAACAACAGAAGTTGATTCAATATGTCAGTTCTGATCCATTTTTAAATTGTTAATCATCTTGCTCACAAAAAGAATGTGAATTTGTATACCTTGCTTATCTGTTTATTTAAAAGCTTGCATTGAAAAATGTATAACAACAAAAAGATTTTAGTTTTTCATGTTATTGCACTTCATGGTAGAATGTCTTTTATTTGCATATTTTTAGTTGCATGACATTATATCTCAGAAAATTTATAAAGATATCTTTCATTCTTTTGTTTTCTGATTATTCTCTGAATGTACAATGACATCTGAAAGAACCTTGTCAAGATCAACATATTTTTGGCCACCAAATCCACAAGATAGAAGTTTGTAGAGCTTGTGATTATTTGAAGGATTTTAATGATTTAAGGTGTTAGTGAACTTAAGGTGACATTACACTGTAGGACTTACTTATGTGAAATAGAATGTTTAGAGTAATAACCTTGTTGTGGTTAAGATTTTTGACATACCTAAGTGTTAATGATCATTTCTTAATGAATTAGTGATTTATGACTCAAATTGAAAGTGCTAGTTAGCTCTAAGATTGCCAAACGAGTCAAAATCCTAAGTTTGTGAAAATTTGAAAATTTGAAATTGCCTAAGTGGCTCACTCGCACGACTGATGTGTGAACCGTACGAGTAACCACACGTGTGAGGTTAACCGTACAGATGACCCTGTTCAAGAATTATCCTAAGACATATGGGTCACATGCACGAGTGATTATGTGAGACGTGTGGTTGATGATGGATCGTGTGATCAACCGTACGGTTGATCACGAGAGTATAAATAGAGAGTGCTGAGCATAGTCGCTCACTCTCGCACACTGATATTGCTCCAAACGAACATATATTTAGTCGCAATATCACACCAATATGTAAAGTTTTTAGTTGTAATTATTCTATTTTTAAGTTGTAATCGTTTAAATAAATAAATGTGAATACGAAGCACGAAGATTAAAGAATTGAAGAAAAAGTGCCGCTAAAGCCTGAAAAGTGCCACTAAAGCCATAGTGCACTCAAAAGTGCCACTAAAAGTGAGTTAAAGACTTGCGCGGATTTTGGGAGTTAAGGAAAATAATTTTTTGTGCAAATTACAAATTGCGAAACGCAAAGTACAAGATATCTACGCGTATGAAAGGACGTTCGAAAATCCAGAACCGAGACATACACCGAGCATCAATGCGCGAGACAACGGACCTAAAATTATGAGTCAACTATGCACAAGAATATAGTATAATATATATATATATATATATATATATAATTATATAAAATTATATATTATATTATATATTATAATATAACGTCGACAAGCTAGCAAACAAATGAGTGTGACCAGGGATAGGCTCGCATGGCCGCCATGAGTAAAACTTATGCGATCATATGGCTCAAAAAGTTGGGTCAGGTCCTATAAATAGCCAGTTTGATCGACGAGTAAACACACCAACATAATATCTCTCTCCCTCTATATAATATATAATATATATATATATATATATATATATATATATATATATATATATATATATATATATATATATATAATAAATATTAGTTTAGTTTTATATTAGTTAGTTTGGGTAATGTAACGGTTATTTTATGGGTTTTAAAGTCAGAACTCTGTTCCTGTAACACTATGCGATAAATAATCACTGTAAGCTAAATTCTCCCTTATCAATTATGTATCGTACTTAAGTTATTATTATGCTTATTTGAGCCGAAGTAATCGTGATGTTGGGCTAAATATTAAGACAGGGTTATTGGGCTTTGGACCATAATTGGGGTTTGGACAAAAGATCGACACTTGTGGAAATAGGACTATGGGCTATTAATGGGCTTTATATTTGATTAACTAAATGATATCTTGTTAATTTAATAAAGAGATTTATAATTTAATGTATCTATATATAACCACATGCGCTTGACTGGGTACGGTGAGCGGGATATTTATAAATACTAATAATTATTCATTTGACCGGATACGGGGATGGATTAATAGTCAATGGACTCATTAAAACAGGGGTGAATTACATTCAAGGGTAATTGGTGTAATTGTTAATAAAGTATTAAAACCTTGGTTTACACGCAGTCGATAACCTGGAGTAATCATTAAACAAAGTATTAAAACCTTATTACAGTTTAAGTCCACAATTAGTTCGAATATTTGACTTTGCGTATAAGGTTATTTTGGCGAAGACCCTCGCACTTTATAATTATGACCGATGGACTATTATGGATAAAACCAGACGGACTTATCAAATAATCCAGGACAAAGAACTATTAACCCAGGTTAATAAATTAAAAATCAAAACACCAAACATCATGAGTACGGAAGTTTAAATAAGCATAATATATTTTATTTCATATTTCCTCGTACTTTTATTTATTGTTATTTTAATTATTGTTATATATTTTATCATTAGTTAAATATCGTCATTTACTTTACGCTTCGCTTAAAATATAAAATCGACAAACCAGTTATTAAACGGTAAAACCCCCTTTTATAATAATAATAATTGTAATATATATATATATATATATATATATATATATATATATATATATATATATATATATATATATATATATATATATATATATATATATTTATATTTTGTACAAATATAGTTATATAAAATATAGTGTAAAATAAGCCGTCTCCCTGTGAAATGAACCGGACTTACTAAAAACTATACTACTCTACGATTAGGTACACTGCATATAGTGTTGTAGCAAGGTTTAGGTATATCCATTCGTAAATAAATTATATAAAACTTGTGTAATATTTCATAGTATTTCGTAGTAAAATATAATCTATTTCGTACTACCCCTCGCACACATCAAGTTTTTGGCGCCGCTGCCGGGGAAGCGAAGTGAAACGCTATATTCTAAAAAAAAAAAAATTAGTTTTTAATCTATTTTTGTAAAAAATTATATAATAAAAAAATATAAAACATTAAAAAGAAAAAAAAATTATATATATATAAACTTTTTATACACTTATATATATATATATATATATATATATATATATATATATATATATATATATATATATATATATATATATTTAGATTTTTAAAATATAAGTTTTTTTATATTATATAAATATTTTATATAAATCAGAAAAAAATAAATTAAAATTAAAAACTGGGCCGAACCAGTCAAAGCCCAAAACTGATCTGCAATCCAGGCCCATGTGATCGCATGAACCTGGTGCTTTAAAACCATGCGACCGCATGGTGTTGTCTAACAGCTGAAACCTAGTATGCATTAAATACAGTTTAGGGTTTAAGTAATTTTTATTATTATTATCTAAACTAATTAGGGTTTTAATTATTTAATTAGTTTTTAATTTTAGTTTATAATTAGTAATATTAAGTTTTAATATTATTATTAGATATATAGATTAATACTTTTATAAAATATAATATAAAAATAATATTTTTATAAAATTTGTATTTTTATCATTTTAGTTATAATTTGTATTTTTATCGTTTATTTCGTAATATTTGTCGTTCGTAATATATAGTTTTAAGTCATAGTTTTTGCTGTAGTTAATTTTATTTTCTAAATTTTTATGTTTGCCGTAAAATCTCTTAAGTGCTTTTTCTTTAGATTAAGATTTAGGCACTTTAGAATTTTGCGACGCCGTTTATATATTGTAGTGCCTTTTAAGTAATTGCCGTTTTCGAAATAGAATTGCATTTAAGTTTTAATACCTTTAGGCGCAACTTTTTAGATTTAATTTTTAGACTTTTAAGTTTCGACGTTTTTCTTTCTTATTTTTATTTTTCGACATTTTTCGACGCGCTTTTTCTTTTTCAATTCTACGCACTAGTTTTTAGGACTTAGAATTTTTAAAATCTTTAAATTTCGACGAAAAATTATTGCAAGCGATTAAATTGATAGACATCTAAATTTTCTGGTTCGTAGTAATAGTTGGATTTGTTAGTGGCGAGTTGTGGGCTTCCGATTTAAAGGGTCCTGGCTACCTGCTGCATCTATTGGCTATTCGAAATGTGGGTAAAATCAGAAAAGTCTATTAATTTGATAACTTATATAATCTTTATAGTTTTATAACTAATAGGATAATTAGTAAATGCACCACATTGTAGCTAAAATTTGGTAATAAGTGTATTATGGAAAATTTCGAGAATATGTTGGAAACTCTTTCTGACATTCAAAATCAAATCATTACTCTCAAACGAGTGTTGATGAAAATTCGTTCGGTCAACTTTGGATCACGAATAACGAAACAATAACTGGTTGTGAAATCTGTAGAGATTATCACTCAACATGGGAATGTTATTATTACGTTCCTATGGAAAATTATGCACCCATAGAGCCTGAATGGAATGATTATGAGGAATACAATTCAAATTGGGATTATTCCCAAGAATATATCCAAACTCAACAACCGGAGGAGGAGGAAAATTATGAGTCTGAAAATTTATTAGATTATATGAAAATCAAACTCGAAGAATTTGACGCTCAAAATGAACAAATGAGAGAGTTTGCAAATAGGCAAGCTAAAACTCTATCAGACTACACACCTGTTGATCTGAGGAGTCGTGTGTAAGAAAATCTCATATCATCGAATTTTGATGAATTCGAGAGCTCCGAAATCACCAATTATCCCGATGATACTTTTTATTCAGTTTTACCAATTTCACAACATACCGACACATTAGCCTCAACCGACAAAATCACCGATCCATCAATGAATGAAGAAGAAGTAAGGGTGACAAATTGGTACTCTTGGAAAAACGATAATGTTAAAAATTTTACCCCCGAGACCAAAGTGGTGGGACCGATAAGGACCGTTAATGAAGAAGAATTTACTTCAATCCCGAAATTCACAATTCCACAACCTTCCAACCTAATACTCTCAATAGACGAGTCATCTACCGAAGATGAACTACGAGCTGTAATAGATAATGACACCTCGAATTTCACCCAATTGGGTAATAGAGGTGAAATCTTTGATCCCGAGAATGAATGGAAGGAAATGTTAGGAATTGTCCACCCGATAGAAGTATGTATGTCAGTGTATAACGATCCATTTAACCAAGAACCAGAAGAGAAACATATCCATTTACTAAAAGCTACACTTGAAAAAGAATTAAGTAGTGATGATCGGGTGAGTCTAAACTTTAAACCCATTGATATATTATACAGCACCCGTGAAATGAACCGTCCATATTACTATAAACGCGGTACGTTATTCATTGGTCCTATAGCGAGGTATTTGACCTCTATATGATACGTTTTAGAAACTATTGCATTCGTTTCTAAAAAAAATACAATATTATTATACATAATGCATGTTTCTAAAAAAAACACATTCATACTTTACACTCAGAGGTTTCAGATATTTAGAAACTAAAACAGTTTTCTTTATGATGTGATACAGATAACGCGAAGGAATAAATGATTTTAGATAAGAATGGTTATGAAAATATCTTCAGAAATCTGAAGGATATTTATAATGGAAGATACGATGATATCTTAGAATATTTAAGATAAGAGGATGATGAAGAATATTGTCCGCAAGGGTTTTAGAGTAAGGAGCAAGGTATTTGCTAAGAATTTTAGCAGACACCGAATCATTTGGATTCTTTGAAGGTAGATTTCGTCCTTGTGATTTGTCCACAACCTCCTTGTGATTTGTCCACAACCTCCTTCAGGGTTTTCCAGTTCCAAACCTTCTCTTTTTCTGTGCTTTGCTAACACAATATTCTTTATCATCAACTTTTGACTGTTATGGTTGTCTACAGTTTCTGCTACTTCATTCAGCTTTTTCAAAACTTCATAGTACTGATTCGTAGGCTGAAGTGCTATTCCAGATTTTAGAATTATAATTCCAGGAAATAACATTATAGGTATATGCAGAAATGATGTGAGATTCAAGAATAATTATTGATGCTTCCTGGGGTTTGGTATGATAATTATTGTTACAGGATGTAGATGGGTACATGACAAGGTTTTATAGTGATCTTTCAGAGAGATGTAAGTCAAAGAGTAATAAAGTTGCTGGTAAGCTTACTACTAATGTGGTGGAATATAAAAGGTTTCCCAGTAACGATGGCGAAAAGACAACGTATATATCAAGGTTATAATAAGGCTACTCTGGATGAAAAGTCGAAGTTGTCTTTTTGGAGTTGTGATAAAATTTGCTATTTTGAAAAGGGATTGTAAGGTTATTTTGGATAATAATAATGCTAAAGGATCTGACACGGATACATGTTGAACCTTTGCTTAGGTTCAAGTGTCCTCCGAATGCATATCTATATGCATATATTCTTCGTATGTATCGTGTGATTGGTTCATTCTCTCGATTGTTCCTTAGTTGAGATGTTTTCAAGAATTTTGAAGGGTTTAGACGCATGTTGTCATCGTCAATATTATAATGAATTCGTCGTGAATCTTGAATGATACGAATATCTTTATGAGTTCTATGAATGAAAGTGATGTTCTAGTATAGTTTGAATTTAAAGTATGATTTTGAAGGATGTAGGAATTTAAGATTGATGGCACTTCTTAAATCTTGACTTGAATTTTGATTTGTCAAAATTAGAATATGTAATTGAATTGGTATGGAAAATGGTTGTCTTGAATTTTGTGAAATGATGTATATTGCTATGAAAGGAGAGAGTATAATTAACGATTGTCGAAACATCAATGAAAATATACAGTGTAACATATTAATGTGAACTTAAGTATTTCTCGGGTATTACCTACCCGTTAAAATAAAATTTCACAATTAATATTTTGTACAAAAGAATTTTTATTACAGTCTTTATGAAAATATATGTATGTATATTTTCTTCAGATGTAATATGGATTTAATGAGTTAATATTATATTAATCTAATTTGGTTTACGGTTAGAACTAGAAATGAATAATCCCAAAAACGTTAGAGATTACATAATCACCGCGGAATATTTCTTCAACGTAAATGAAATAATGAATTAATACTTCATCACTCATTATTGTTGGTATCCCTCAGTGCCTGCGGTGCGTATGATGTTGATGCTCGTAATGCGGCTTGTGATGTTGTTGGTACTGCTGGTGCTGGTGCTGGTAGTGGTTTGATGTGAGTATATATGATAAGAATTTGTTTTGTTTTGTATTGTGAAAGAAGATGTTTAATGTTTCTTGAATAAAAAGAGAGGTCAAAAGCTTTATAAAGGGAATGAAATGATGTAGGATGCACTTGCTAATGAAGTTTCACCATGCAAGATACGGAGTAAAGGTCGGATAGCCTCAATAATATTAGTAATTATTGAGTAATATTATACTCGTTGCAGCATATCCTGGAAATGAGAGAGAAAATGGTGTTACGAATGGGTTCGTCGGTAAGTGCCTCATGTTCTCCACCGAGAGGCGAATTAGATTCATGAAAGAGATCGCCTTTTTCTTGTCTAAATTGATTGATTCGTCCACGAACCCACCTCCAATTCAACCAAAAAAAAGTGATGACTAATTGGTTGGTTCATTCCGGTTAAACTACTCTCGGAGCTCAAATGAAATTCCATATCGGAATAGCTTTTAGAATCCGATGAATTCGAGCTTTATGAAGGATCCGCCTTACACGATCAGAGAAATGATTGTTAAAAAAAAATTTGGGACTTAGATTGATATTCTTAATACATAATTTACATATATATATTTAATACCAAAATCCTATAAGTTACGAAGGAATTTACGAAAGATGTCAGGCAGAGTCTACCATGATAGATATGATAAGATATGAATATGTCTATACACTATCTATGCAATAATTACAGTAAAACGTGTCTAGATTAAAAATTGATAGGCAGGTAATTTCTGACAAAAATGATAAGCAAAATTTATAATATGCAGATACGGTCGAAGTCCAGACTCACTAATGCATCCTAACAACTACTGGTTAGACACACTAATGCAAATTTTGGTTCGCTAAGACCAACGCTCTGATGCCAACTGAAACCACAGTGGGACGTATCCTACTCAGTGCCTTCCCAGCTAACCGCCTGGTGACCACTGAGCGTACCTCAGACACTGATTTTACGGCCCGTCTCTCGGCAACGTATATCCAACCCTAACAGGGACCGCGAGGAGTAAGAGCCAATGCTTCGTCACATGTAACACTGTGAGAACCCCCTCTACGATTAACCCGCTAATAAACAGCATTAAACCAGCTCTGATACCAACTGAAATGACCCGTCCATATTACTATAAACGCGGTACGTTATTCATTGGTCCCATAGCGAGGTATTTGACCTCTATTATACATAATGCATGTTTTAAACAAGTGGGCGATTATTTAAGAAATATTCCCCAAAATACATCGGTTTCCAAATACTACACACGTGATATAACAGTCGAATATAATACATGACAAATGTTTTATTGAATGCAACACTTTATTTAAACCAAAGCATGAGACTCCATGCACAGCTTGCTCAGATAATGCAACAGCGAAAGACTTTCTTAAGGACCTGAGAATAAACATGCTTAAACAGTCAACACAAAGGTTGGTGAGATATATTGGTTTAGCATCGACATAAATATAGACCACAAGATTTCATAGTTATAAATATATGTACACTCGCAAGTGTATAAAAGTATTCTATAAGTTATTGAGCGCTTCGGTAACCATACTTAACCATTAATGTGGCTTATTCCCTTTATTATGAAATCTCCCTACACTGTACCAAGTGTAGTAAAAATGAAGAATTATGCAAACGTTTATGATACTAGAGCGACTAGCCCGGTTGGGGTTGTCAAACCCGATAGATCTATCAATAGGATTCGCGCTTACATGTTCTTACAACATGTAAATATTAGTTACCAAGCTATTAGGGAAGATATGCAAGGTGGTACAACTCAATGTAGAATATATTTTAAGTACTTGTGTCCATAGCGTAAAACATAAAATGCATGTATTCTCATCCCAAAATATTTTAGAGTTTAAAAATGGGACTATATACTCACGGTAGTAAAAGTATATTAATAATAAGTTTTCAACTTATTAAAAATATGGCCGTCGTTCTTGGATTCACGAACCTATAACAATAATAATGATTCAGATAATAATACGACATATGAAAAAAAATAAGTTCATATAATACATATATAATAATTTTTAACATTTTATGTTAGTAGTCCAAAATAGTTCGAAAAGTCCAACAATCCATTAATCGGTATATATATATATAATCTTAGAATTACCCCACAGCGTATTGTGTACGTATTATCTTGCATCAATCCAGAGACGTATTGTATACGTATTGTCTTAGAATTAACTAAGACGTATTGTGTACGTATTGTCTTAGGATTTATCAAAACGTATTGTGCACGTATTGTCATGGAACGTACCAAGATTATTATATATATACAATCTCGGAATTAACATGTCTAAATATATATAGGATATAGGAAAAGTTAGGAAGGATATGGTTAATATAGTTTTTATAATATAAATTTTGTCCATACAACGTTAATTTTAGCAGATTTTATTTTACTAGCCAAATATTCATTACAACTCCGTTTAAAGTGAATCAAATTGCTATGGATTCCTTAAGAAGTAAATTTTACAAAACCAATTCAAAAAGTTCATCCCAAGTAGTAATTTTTAGAGCTTTACCCTCTTTTTGTGTCAGTGGACAAATTTGGAAAAATCCCGGCATCCACCCAATATATGATTTTTGATAAAATACTTCCACTTTGTCTAAAATCATGAAAAAAATACTGGAAGTCTTATTTACATATATTAACATATTTCCAAATTCTTAGCCTCGAACTTAGCCTCGAACTCAAAGTCTAAGATAGGTTTTTAATTCCCAACCCAAAACAGCCCGCTTATTACCGAATGGAGATTAAAGGATATATGTTAAGTTTCAAGGTGTTCTTCATATGTACAAGTTATAAGTAGTTATATTAACTTAATATAACATCATAATACATATAAATAAGTGTTATTAGAGTTAAGTTAGAAAGATTAGATTAGTTTTTCAAACAAGTTTAGAATCAACTAAACTATGTTCTAGTTTATAAACTCTTATATAGATAGCTATAAACATATGAACTGAACAAGAGTTGAAGTAGAGTTTTTTTACCTCAAGTTTAGAATGTAAAGTTAATGGAAAGAAGTAGTAGAACAAAACTTTAGAGAGTTCTTGCAAGTGTGTGTGAAAATTGGAAGTAGAATTTGAAAAATGAATGTGTAAAAATGAGTTAGAAATGGTGCTTATTTATAGGCTTGAAAATTTGGCTTTTAGTGAAAATATCTAAGATAAGTTAAAATGTATTAAGTCATGCATGACATATTAAATTGATTAGGTCATGGATGACATATTACACAAATAATTGTAGATTTCTATTGGTATATACCAATAGTAAATACTTCTAGAAGCTGTGTATAATACGGGTAAAAATACCGTATGAATGTGAGTAGAATTCTTAGAGGAAATTGAACTGAAATGCGAGTATAGCTATCCTTTATATGTATTGGTATATTATAAAGTGTATTCAATACTTGTAAGGATGTATTTACACTCGTAATACATTATATGTAAATACATTTTAACATAAGTTAATTACGTCGTTTAAATAGTAATATATATATTGTTTGAAAACTCTTTAAATTAGTAGTATGAAAATATATATATAATACTTTGTTAATATACTTAATGAGATATTTAATTATCATATTTTCAAGTTAAATATATATAAATCCATATATATACACAATAATTAAACAGTTAAATCAAGTTACGACGTTCATGAATCGTCGGAATAACAGGGTGACCAAAAGCTTGTGTAAAACTCTTTTCGGAGGTTCAAGATTTATTAAAATTCATTGCTTATCAAGTCGGAATTATATAAAGATTAAGTTTAAATTTGGTCGGAAATTTTTGGGTCGTCACAGTATCTACCCGTTAAAGAAATTTCCTCCCAAAATTTGATCGAGGTCGTCATGGCTAACAATAAGAATGTTATTATGATGAATATAAGTTGATTCATAGGGTTTTATCATGATTGAGAAATATGGATAAAATAATTTGATTACTCAAAACGTATGAGTGAAGCTATCGTAAAAGAGTGAAATGAGAAAATAGGGATTCGTCTTATCTTTTGACGTCATCACGGTTGATCTTCGGATTAAAGAAAATCTTTGTAATCTATATAAGATTTGATTCTTCAGCGATTAAGGAAATTATGATCCTTTTCGATTTAATACAATAATCTGTCTCGATTTCTCTGTCGGATATTTTACTATAAATCAACCTCCTACATTTCCTTATTTCCACATCTCCCATCTTTTATACTTTCTTCCTTTCTTCGTACTTCCAAAACATTCATCAATATGCTCCATCCAGTTTTAATTCTTGATATATTCTTGACTATCACATCTGTCATTCTTCTTTTTCATCTTCCACCGGAGGAATGCGTTAATTTCTACTATGCTCTTGGGTTTATAGTGTTCTTAGTTTTTCCGTGTCTTTATATTGCTATACGTATCGATATACACGGTTTGTAATTTCTGCGTTGTCTTGGTGCTTATATTTTTCCTTATATTTTGGAGTTTCATGCTTCCGTCTTCTTTTCCCGACTTCAAGTCAAGCGAATAATGGTCTAGAATTCATAGATATGAAATTCGGAATGAACATAGCTAATGCTCTGAGAGAGAAATTGTAATAGTACAATTTAACTTGTGAAATTACCAGAATCCAAAGGAAAAGATAGAACTATCAATAGAATATGTTCTTAATATGTTTAGAGATTAGATTGAATGTAAGAGTCATGTAACATGGCACATGATGACGTTATGGTCTGTGAATCATTACGTTCCATTTAGAAACTCAGCATGACTTACTGTAATATAATCACGTTGATCAAGTGTCATTATATTATACTAACTCATGCTTCAGTTCCCAACATTACTTCAAAAACATTCATACTTTACACTCAGAGGTTTCAGATATTTTGAAACTAAAACAGTTTTCTTTATGATGTGATACAGATAACGTGAAGGAATAAATGATTTCAGATAAGAATGGTTATGAAAATATCTTCAGAAATATGAAGGATATTTATAATGGAAGATACGATGATATCTTAGAATATTTAAGATAAGAGGATGATGAAGAATATTGTCCGCAAGGGTTTTAGAGTAAGGAGCAAGGTATTTGCTAAGGATTTTAGCAGACACCGAATCATTTAGATTCTTTAAAGGTAGATTTCGTCCTTGTGATTTGTCCACAGCCTCCTTCAGGGTTTGATCAATCCATTTTCCAGTTCCAAACCTTCTCTTTTTCTGTGCTTTGCTAACATAATATTCTTTATCATCAACTTTTGACTGTTACGGTTATCTACAATTTCTGCTGCTTCATTCAGCTTTTTCAAAACTTCATAGTACTGATTCGTGGGATCAAGTGCAATTCCGAATTTCAGAATTATAATTCCAGGAAATAACGTTATATGTATATGCAGAAATGATGTGAGATTCAAGAATAATTATTGATGCTTCCTGGGGTTTGGTATGACAATTATTGTTACAAGATGTAGATGGGTACATGACAAGGTTTTATAGTGATCTTTCAGAGAGATGTAAGTCAAAGAGCAATAAAGTTGCTGGTAAGCTTACTACTAATTTGATGGAATATAAAAGGTTCCCCAGTAACGATGGCGAAAAGACAATGTATATATCAAGGTTATAATAACGCTACTCTGGATGAAAAGTCGAAGTTGTCTTTTTGGAGTTGTGATAAAATTCGCTATTTTGAAAAGGGATTGTAAAGTTATTTTGGATAATAATTATGCTAAAGGATCTGACACGGATACGTGTTGAACCTTTGCTTAGGTTCAAGTGTCTCCGAATGCATATCTATATGCATATATTCTTCATATGTATCGTATGATTGGTTCATTCTCTCGATTGTTCCTTAGTTGAGATGTTTTCAAGAATTTTGAAGGGTTTCGACGCATTTTGTCATCGTCAATATCCGTATAATGAATTCGTCGTGAATCTTGAATGATACGAATATCTTTATGAGTTCTATGAATGAAAGTGATGTTCTAGTATAGTTTGAATTTAAAGTATGATTTTGAAGGATGTAGGAATTTAAGATTGATGGCACTTCTTAAATCTTGACTTGGATTTTGATCTGTCAAAATCAGAATATGTAATTGAATTTGTATGGAAAATGGTTGTCTTGAATTTTGTGAAATGATGTATATTGCTATGAAAGGAGAGTATAATTAACGATTGTCGAAACATCATTGAAAATGTACAGTGTAACATATTAATGTGAACTTAAGTATTTCTCGGGTATTACCTACCCGTTAAAATAAAATTTCACAAGTAATATTTTGTACAAAAAGAATTTTTATTACAGTCTTTATGAAAATATATGTATGTATATTTTCTTCAGATATAATATGGATTTAATGAGTTAATAATATATTAATCTCATTTGGTTTACGGTTGGAACTATAAATGAATAATCCCTAAAACTTTAGAGATTACAGAATCGCCGCGGAATATTTCTTCAACGTAAATGAAATAATGAATTAATACTTCATCACTCATTATTGTTGGTATCCCTCAGTGCATGCGGTGCGCATGATGTTGATGCTCGTAATGCGGCTTGTGATATTGTTGGTACTGCTGGTGCTGGTGTTGGTAGTGGTTTGATGTGAGTATAGATGATGAGAATTTGTTTTGTTTTGTATTGTGAAAGAAGATGTTTAAAGTTTCTTGAATAAAAAGAAAGGTCAAGAGCTTTATAAACGGAATGAAATGATGTAGGATGCACTTGCTAATGAAGTTTTGCTTTTCATGACAGTAAATAATTCACCATGCAAGATACGGAGCAATGGTCGGATAGCCTCAATAATATTAGTAATTATTGAGTAATATTATACTCGTTGCTGCATATCCTTGAAATGAGAGAGAAAATGGTGTTACGAATGGGTTCATCGGTAAGTGCCTCATGTTCTCCACCGAGAGGCGAATTAGATTCATGAAAGAGATCACCTTTTTCTTGTCTAAATTGATTGATTCGTCCACGAACCCACCCCCAATTCATCCAAAAAAAAAGTGATGACTAATTGGTTGGTTCATTCCGGTTAAACTGCTCTCGGAGCTCAAATGAAATTACATATCGGAATAGCTTTTAGAATCCGATGAACTCGAGCTTTGTGAAGGATTCGCCTTACACGATCAGAGAAATGATTATTGATATGATAAAAAATTTGGGACTTAGATTGATATTCTTAATACATAATTTACATATGTATATTTAATACCAAAATTCTATAAGTTACGAAGGAATTTATGAAAGATGTCAGGCAGAGTCTACCGTGATAGATATGATAAGATATGAATATGTCTATACACGATCTATGCAATAATTGCAGTAAAATGTGTCTAGATTAAAAATTGATAGGCAGGTAATTTCTAACAAAAATGATAAGCAAAATTTATAATATGCAGATACGGTCGAAGTTCAGACTCACTAATGCATCCTAACAACTACTGGTTAGACACACTAATGCAAATTCTGGTTCGCTAAGACCAACGCTTTGATGCCAACTGAAACCACGGTGGGGACGCATCCTACTCAGTGCTTTCCCAGCTAACCGCCTGGTGACCATTGAGCATACCCCAGACCCTGATTTTACGGCCCGCCTCTCGGCAACGTACAGCCAACCTTAACAGGGACCGCGAGGAGTAAGAACCAATGCTTAGTCACATGTAACACTATGAGAACCCCCTCTACGATTAACCCGCTAATAAACGGCATTAAACCAGCTCTGATACCAACTGAAATGACCTGTCTATATTACTATAAACGCGGTACGTTATTCATTGGTCCCATAGCGAGGTATTTGACAAAGGTTTTATTGAATGCAACACTTTATTTAAACCAAAGCATGAGACTCCATGCACAACTTGCTCAGATAATACAACAGCGGAAGACTTTCTTAAGGACATGAGAATAAAATGCTTAAACAGTCAACACAAAGGTTGGTGAGATATATAGGTTTAGCATCGATATAAATATAGACCACAAGATTTCATAGTTATAAATATATGTACACTCGCAAGTGTATAAAATTATTCTATAAGTTGTTGAGCGCTTCGGTAACCATACTTACCCATTAATGTGGCATATTCCCTTTATTATGAAATCTCCCTACACTGTACCAAGTGTAGTAAAAATGAAGAACTATACAATCGTTTACGATACTAGAGCGACTATCCCGATTGGGGTTGTCATACTCGATAGATCTATCAATAGGATTCGCGCTTACATGTTCTTACAACATATAAATATTAGTTACCAAGCTATTAGGGAAGATATGCAAGGTGGTACAACTCAACGTAGAATATATTTTAAGTACTTGTGTCCATAGCGTAAAACATAAAATGCATGTATTCTCATCCCAAAATATTTTAGAGTTTAAAAATGGGACTATATACTCACGGTAGTAAAAGTATATTAATAATAAGTTTTCAACTTATTAAAAATATGGCCGTCGTTCTTGGATTCATGAACCTATAACAATAATAATGATTCAGATAATAATACGACATATGAAAAAAAATAAGTTCATATAATACTTATATAATAATTTTTAACATTTTATGTTAGTGGTCCAAAATAGTTCGAAAAGTCCAACAGTCCATTAATTGGTATATATATATAATCTTAGAATTACCCCACGGCGTATTGTGTACATATTGTCTTGCATCAATCCAGAGACGTATTGTATACGTATTGTCTTAGAATTAATTAAGACGTATTGTGTACGTATTGTCTTAGGATTTAACAAAATGTATTGTGCACGTATTGTCATGGAACGTACCAAGATTATTATATATATAAAATCTCAGAATTAACATGTCTAAATATATATAGGATATAGGAAAAGTTAGCAAGGATATGGGTAATATAGTTTTTATAATATAAATTTTGTCCATACAACGTTAATTTTAGTAGATTTTATTTTGCTCGCCAAATATTCATTACAACTCCGTTTAAAGTAAATCAAATTTCTATGGATTCCTTAAGAAGTAAATTTTACAAAACCAATTCAAAAAGTTCATCCTAAGTAGTAATTTTTAGAGCTTTACCCTCTTTTTGTGTCGGTGGACAGATTTGGAAAAATCCCGGCATCCACCCAATATATGATTTTTGATAAAATACTTCCACTTTGTCTAAAATCATGAAAAAAATACTGGAAGTCTTATTTACATATATTAACATATTTCCAGATTTTTAGCTTCAAACTCAAAGTCTAAGATAGGTTTTTAATTCCCAACCCAAAACAGCCCGCTTTTTACCGAATGGAGATTAAAGGATATATGTTATGTTTCAAGGTGTTCTTCATATGTACAAGTTATAAGTTCTTATATTAACTTAATATAACATCATAATACATATAAATAAGTGTTATTAGAGTTAATTTAGAAAGATTAGATTAGTTTTTCAAACAAGTTTAGAATCAACTAAACTATGTTTTAGTTTATAAACTCTTAGATAGATAGCTATAAACATATGAACTGAACAAGAGTTGAAGTAGATTTTTTTTACCTCAAGTTTAGAATGTAAAGTTATTAGAAAGAAGTAGTAGAACAAAACTTAAGAGAGTTCTTGCAAGTGTGTGTGAAAATTGGAAGTAGAATTTGGAAAATGAATGTGTAAAAATGAGTTAGAAATGGTGCTTATTTATAGGCTTGAAAATTTGGCTTTTAGTGAAAATATCTAAGATATGTTAAAATGTATTAGGTCATGCATGACATATTAAATTGATTAGGTCATGGATGACATATTACACAAATAATTGCAGATTTCTATTGGTATATACCAATAGTAAATACTTCTAGAAGCTGTGTATAATACGGGTAAAAATACCGTATGAATGCGAGTAGAATTCTTTTAGGAAATAGAACGGAAATGCGAGTATATCTATCCTTTATATGTATTGGTATATTATAAAGTGTATTCAATACTTGTAAGGATGTATTTACACTCGTAATACATTGTATGTAAATACATTTTAACATAAGTTAATTACGTCGTTTAAATAGTAATATATATATTGTTTGAAAACTCTTTAAATTAGTAGTATGAAAATATATATATAATACTTTGTTAATATACTTAATGAGATATTTAATTATCATATTTTCAAGTTAAATATATATAAATCCATATATATACACAATAATTAAACAATTAAACAATTCAATCAAGTTATGACGTTCATGAATCGTCGGAATAAAAGGGTGGCCAAAAGCTTGTGTAAAACTCTTTTCGGAGGTTCAAGATTTATTAAAATTCATTGCTTATCAAGTAGGAATTATATAAAGATTAAGTTTAAATATGATCGGAAATTTCTGGGTCGTCACAACCCGAGATGTAAATAACTGGCTCACTATTTTAACTCGTGGAACTTATTCTACCGACTTCACATGTCGTCAGCTAAGTGTGGGGAAGTCTAACCCCACTTAACGTTAAATTAGGGGTTCAGGTTAGTGCATGACTCATTAATAAAAATGCACAATGAGTAAGGGTAAAAGATGATGGAATTCAACATAATAACAAGTTTCTTAATGTTAATAAAATCATGAAACTAATTCATTTTAAGTTATAACAAGCGGAAGCATAATTACTAAGAAAACAAGTTTATATGCATAACCATTTTCATTGAATTCCATATAGTTATCAAGTTTTGAAATAATGCTTACATATAACAAAGAAGGAAGAAGATTATACCTCCTCTAAGATGAGTTAGGAGCTGAATTTGGACAGCAATTTGTTTGATAAAGATGATGGAATAAAGCCTCTAACTTGAAGCCTCAAGCAAGTAATACCCCAAGCTTTCAATCACCAACACCTTCTATTATTTGGTTAGGAATTTAGGACACTGGAAGTAATTAATTAGCAAGCAAAGAACCTCTCTTTCTCACTAGTAAATTTTGGCCAGCAGCCTCAAGAAAGAAGTAAGAATGTTTTTCAAAAAATATTCCCCTTGTATCTTGAGTCAATACATTGTATAAGTGTTTTGCATGCATACCTTTGGAGTTGTGATCTTGAAAGTCCCAAAAGAAGGCATGGGGGGAGGCATTGGGGCTGCCAAAACCGTCCCCCTTTTACATGGTTTTAACAAGATTTTTTTTTTTTAAAAACTTGTATTAAAAGACCATGTATTTGTCATGTATTTTTGTTACTTGCAATTTGTTTTATAAACCAATTTATAAAACATAACACAACATAATTATTTAAACCTATAAATAATTAATTCCACATCATATATAAATTATCCAAATAATTTATCTCAAGTGATTATAATTTAGAAAACCGATTTTCTAAAGTTCAAGTGTCGCGTATTTATTTAACAATCCAACCGTTAAAATAAATACATATAAAATGTTGGTTAGCTTGTTATTGGGTATGACCCGACTTGGATCATAACATAGTGGCCACGTTAATTTAATATTTCTCTCTGGCATACGAAATACCTTCAATCTCCCACTTGCACGAGAAACATAAGAAATTAATGCAAGTGATGGATACCACCTAACGACCGTCTATCACCCCCAACATGTTATGACTTTGTGCCATTCAATAACATCATCCCTTTCGAGTTCCCATCTCGAATATGAATAGGTGAATCTTTTCATTATATCCTTTCATCCTAGATGTCATGTTAAATCCAAGAGATACAGAGTGATCACTCTCTTTCTAGATTTAACTTTATCAGGCCTTAGACATCTAACTCTCAACGAATAAGAGGGACAAATTCCATCTTGACTACATACGTCCTAAATATGTACCCTGCATTGTACCTGAGCTCTTCCTTATGAACTACCATATTTCAGAATAGCGAAGGAAAGATTTAAGGCACAATACTTGGTAAATATCTGAATCCAATATGTATCTCAGGTCAGAGGATACAATGATATTCGCCTTTACTCAAGATTACATGTGATCAACCACAAAGGCTCCATTTAGCAAATCTTGAGGGCGGGTCTTCCAATATTTGCATCCCACAAATATCTATGAACCTTGGTAGCAACCTTGCCCCACATTCAGTCCGTGAATGTATACCAATCCAAGTTCATAATAGTCTAAACCTCACACTTGTTCCCACGAATGTGATCGACTACGGAATTTAGAATAATTACTTATTCATGGATAAAATATGCAAAATAGGAACATGACTCTAAATAAATTAATACCATAATTATATTAATGAGTTTGAACAATTTCGTTCCGTTACAATACTTAAAACAGATCATGACCAATCACTAGAATATCGAAGCCCTAATGCACAAACATGTCCTGCATGTTTTGATCCATGTAAGAGCTTCGTGAGAGGATCCGCTATATTAAGATCTGTGTGAACTTTGCGAATACATATCTTTCCCTTTTAAACTTCATCCCTTATGTAGTTGAATCTCCGCTCAATGTGACGGGTCTTTTGATGAGCACGAGGTTCCTTGATTTGAGCAATCGCACCCTCGTTGTCACAAAAGATCTCAAGAGGGTCCTGAATGGAAGGGACTACTCCTAAGTCGTCGATGAATTTCTTCATCCATGCAGCTTCCTGAGCTGCCAATGATGCGGCGATGTACTCTGACTCTGTAGTGGATAGAGCAACAACATCCTGTTTTGAACTCTTCCAAGATACCGCGCCTCCATTTAATGTGAAGACATAACCGGATTGTGATCGAGAATCATCACTGAAAGGATCCGAAACTAATCATCCGGACGTTGTCCATATTGATTACAAACGAATTACAATAGTTGATAACATTGCGAGGTACTTGCCCTCTATATGATACATCTTACAAACGTTGCATTTATTCTTAAAAGACAATCTATAGTTACATCCATAATTGACATATTCGCCTGACATTTCATAATATTCAAATGACCTAAACCGCCATTTACTTAATAATAGTCTCTATGAACTTCAATGACTCGAATGCAACGCCTTATGATATAAGTCCTTAATGGCCTCAAGTAGTATCCTTAGTACGAGATAATGCACAGCGGAAGACTTAATTCACACCTGAGAATAACATGCTTTAAAATGTCAACATAAAGTTGGTGAGATATAGGTTTAATGTCGACAGCGATATAAATATAGACCACAAGATTTCATATATAAACATTTTAATAAAAATATTCTAAGTGGTTGAGCACTTGGTAACCATACTTAACAATTAATCACGTCGCATATTCCCTTTAATATGAAATCTTACTACACTGTACCAAGTGTAGTCACGAAACGAAGTACTGTGCAACCGTTGAATACTGGTCGTCCAGTCCGGTTGGGGTTGTCAGGCCCGATAGATCTATCAACAGGATTCGCGTTTACAATACCGCTGTAAATATTAGTTACCAAGCTACAGGGAAGTATGCCAGTGGTACAACTCAACGTAGAATATATTTTTCAGTTACTTGTGTCCATAACGTAAAACATAAAATACATGTATTCTCATCCCGAAATATTTAGAGTTTAAAAGTGGGACTATATACTCACTTTCGTCTTGAAGATATATATAATTTGACTTGGTCTCCGGTTGATATCACGAACCTATCCATATATAATATATCAATACCTTTTCTTTTTAAACAAACGTCACATATATATACTTGTTATACTTTTAATACTTTGAATAATTCCTTAGTCCGTAGTTAGCAGCTCGTTGTTAGTAATTCAATTTTAATGGTTCATTTTTAGATGTTTAATATACCCGCAATGAAATAAATAAAACCCCCAACGAAATAAATAAAACCCCATCGTATATGTATTGGTCGAGATTAATCTTGACCCATGGTACCGGTGTTGTCAAATGACGTGTTGCGTACATAAAGTACCGGTGTTGTCAAATGACGTGTTGCGTACAAACATGGGATCTTATGATTAATCTTCTCGTGTTGTTTACGGGTGATCCTGAACCATATAAAATTGAATTATAAGTACATATATATAAAATATCATGTTATCTTAGAAATATGTGATTTATATCATTTTTTTCCAATTGATCCCGTAGTTGAAATGATCTAGGATAACCAATTTTGTTTCGGTCATAGTTTCTTCGTTACAAATCCGTTTTCGTTGATTCAAATTGCCATCTTCTTGGATCGAGTTCTTCTTTAAGACTATGAACTGTAAATACCTTGGTTTGTATTCAAAATCATACAGCATAAGTGAAACATTAGTGAAACATATGAAGTTAAACATTTTTGTTACAACAAAATCATTTAATGACCATTTTTCTAAAAATACTTATACTTTGAAAAACCAAGTTTTACCTTGTTAAATTAGTATATACATAGGTTATATTATAGGTCTTGAAGTATTTTAAAAGTTAAGTTAGAAGGATCTATTTAGTTTGCAAACAAGTTTGAAAACATTCAAACTATGTTCTTGTTGTTAAACTTTTGTACCACAAAATAAGATAGCTATATATATATGAATCGAATAAGGTTATGAACATAGATTCTACCTCAAGTTCCTTGGATAAGTTTGCTGTAAAAGAGAAGTAAGAAGCTAGAATCAAAAGGGTGATGGAAGTGGATGAAAGATTGGAAGTAAGTTGGTGTTCTTGGAAGGTTTTCTTGAAGTGTTTTTGTATGGTTTTCTTATGGTGTTTTAGTATGGTTTTTGAAGCTAGATCTTTATGGAACTTTGCTGGATTGTTATGGAGTTTAGAGAGTAAGAAAGAGTGTGTGTTTTTAGTTAAGAGATTGAAGTAAAAATGAATCAAAAATGATGATACATATATACTCCTAAAAATGTGATCTTTAAGGATAACATGACAAAATTCTAGTTTGTATTTTTGTAATTAGTCTTGCAATGATTCAAAAGTAATTACCTAGCTCTAAGGGCATGAATAATGGCTGGTTAGGTGGTGATTTTGATGTGTATTTACTATTAGTAAATACGTATAGGAGCTAGGTATGATACGAGTACAAATACTCTAAATATACGTATAGAAATTTTGTGAAAAATGGAATGAGGATTCAAATATAGCTATCTTTTGTGAATACACTTATATGATTTTATGTATTTAAGTTCTTAAAAGTGATTAAATACATTACTTATACAATATATGTATAAACATTATAGTCTTAAGTATTTAAGTCAAATAACGTTACGTATTGTTATCGTTTTGAAAACTTAAGTTAGTAGTTTCAAAATACACATATAACTTGTTGTTATTAATACAAAATGAGATATTAAAACATTCTTAGATCATGTTAAATATGTATATATACATATATATACACAAACGTATAATTATCATATATTGTATAGTTCGTGATATCATCGGTCAAACTAGACGGTCAAACGTTGTGTAAAACTCTTTTCGAAAACATAAGTCTCAACAATTTGGATTGCTTATCATGTTGGTAAGGTTTAATTTATGTAAATATTAATCTTATAAGTATAGAACGATCGAAAAAGTGCGGGTCAACTTTAGGGTTTTTGCTTATCGTGTCGGAACCATATAGAGATTAGAGTTTAAATTTGGTCGGAAATTTCCGGGTCGTTACAGTACCCACCCGTTAAAGAAATTTCGTCCTCGAAATTTGGTAGAGGTTGTCATAAATAACAATAGGAATGTTTTCATGACGAATATGAGGTAATAATGAAATTTTATCATTATTGAAAGATTTAGATAAAACTATTCGGTTATGTGAGACGCACGAGCGAAGCTATCACAAAAGAGTGAAATGAGTAAATATAGAATTGTTGTAACCGATGACGTGATTATGATCGATTTCCGGGATTTAAGGGTTTTAAAGAAAATCTTATGTAATAAGATTTAGTTTTGCGGCGATCAGGATCTTCTTTGATTTAACGCGGCAATCTATTTTGATTTCTTTGTCGAATATTTCACTATAAATTTACCTCCTTCCCTTTCTTTCTTCCCACATCTTCTATTCTTTCTCTTTAGTTCCTACTTTAAGACATTCGCTAATATGCTCCATCCCATTCTAATCCTTGTTATATTTCTAACTTTCATATCTTTCATTCTTCTTTTTCATCTATCACCAGAAGAATCTATTCTCTTTTATCCTTTCCTTGGAATTATAATGTTTTTAATTCTCCCGTGCCTTTACGTTGCAATACGTATTGATATGCACGGTTTGTAGTTTCGGGGTTGTTGTTAGGTTTTATACCTTCCCTTATATTTCGATGTTCCTACTCCCATCCCTTAAAATCATTGTCATCCACAGTTAATGCTCTCTCTTATTTGCTGTGGTTTATGTTCCTATTTCTATTCTGAGGTTTTGTCCCTTCGTTTCTTCTTCCTTTCCTCGAGCCAAGCGAAAAATGGTTCGAAATTCGTAGGTAGGAAATTTGGAATGAACCTAGCTATTGGTTTTAGAATGAAATTGTAATGGCACGATCTTGATTCGTTAAATTACTCGAATATTCCGGAAAAATAGAACTAACAAGGTGATACGTTCTAATATGTTTGGAGACTTGATAGAATGTAAGAGCCGTGTAACATGGCACATGATGACGGTACTGTGAATCATCACATTCCATTAGAAACTTAACATGACTTACTGTAATATAATGAAGTTGATCAAGTTTCATTATATTATACTAATTCATGCATCAGTTCCCAACACTACTTCAAATCATTTATATTTTAATCTCGGAGGTTTCAGAATTTAGAAATTAACACAGTTTCTTTTATATTGTAACGCAGATGTTACGGAGAGATAAATGATCGCAGATAGGAATAGTTGTAAAAATATCTCCAGAAATATGAAAAATATGTATAACGAATGAAATGAAGATATCTTATAATATCTAAGATAAGATGATGATGAAAAATATCATCCGGGCAAGGTTTTGAATAAAGAGTAGGGTTCTTACTGACGGTTTCAGCAGGTACGGAATCGTTTGTATTCTTTGAGAGCAGGTTCAGTCCCTGTGATTTATCCACAGCCTCTTTCATACTTTGCTTCATCCGTTTTCTAGTTCTAAACTTTTTTTTTTTTTTCAGCTTTACCACCTTACTATTCTTTGTCATCAAACTTTTGACCGTTAAAGTCGTTTACAGTTTTTGCTGCTTCGTTAGCATTTCAAGAACTATTTCATAGTCCCGGGTGTTTTTCAGAAACTTCACGTTCAGATTATGAAATTCTTAGGGATAGACATTATAGATATGATGGAAGAAGTTCCGCGAGATTTTCAAAATACTGATTGTTGATTTCGCCAAAAGGATAACGATCTGCTGGTGCACCTGTTGATGTTGTCGAGGGATATAAAAGGTTTTCCGGTAATGACGGCGAAAGGACAAGGTATAAATATCATGATTATAATAGAAATAATCTCACTGAAAAGTCGAAGTGGAGCTGTGACAAAATTAGCTTCTTGAAAAGGAATTGTAGGGTTGTTCTTGCTAATAAATGGCAAAGGATTCAATACGTTATGTGTTAAATTATGAATTTGGGTTCGAGAGTTCTTCAGGTGTATAACTGTATGTATAAATCTTCATTCCGTAGGCAAGGTGCGGCGGGTTCAACTTCTCGGTCGAGGTGTTTTCAGGAATCATGAAAGGATTTGAATGCGAATTGTAATCGTCAAGTTACAAATGAGGTTTAAGATAAAATCAAGTGGCAAGCTTGAAGAATTGTTTAGCTTCATATGTTACAATCAACATTTTAATTCATTTTAATTGTCCAGAGTTAGCCGGAACAGTTAGCGTGGAATCCTTAATAGATTTTTAATTAGTTAAATCGTGTGTTTCTAACAATTTTTTTTTTATTTTGTCCAATGTTTTCTTCTTTATGCCACTTGTTGGATTCTGGTAGGTCAAAATCCGAATATGAAATTTGATTGAAAATGGTTATTCTGGGGTGAGCGGATACGAATATCGGTGGTTGTAAGTAAGATAATAGATAACCGTTGAATCAGATTCAAGAATGTACAATATAACTTATTAATGTGAATTCTAAATATTCCTCGGGTACTACCCACCCGTTAAAATATTTTCATCATTAATAGTTTGTACGAAGGAATTTTTAATTACTATCTTTATGAAAATATACTTGCATATATATTTTCTTCAGAGATAATCATAGATTTAATGAGTCAATAAGATATTAAACTCATTTGATTTATCGTTAATTCTAGGTTACATAATCTCTAAGACTTTAGAAATTACATAATCGTCATACGATACGTAAAGCGAAGATAATCGATGTAGAACGATATATAGAACGAAGATCATACTCGAAGTACAGATATTGAGTCGTGTGATGTTGATATTCGAGATACAGATTGTGATGTTGAGATTTAAGGCGCGGTTGTGATTGGGGTGATAAAGGTACTGTCGGCGTTGACGATGGTAGTACGGATTATGCTGCTGGTGCTGCTGTTGGTGTTTGTAACCTTCGCACCATATTCTCCAAAACCACTACCCGAGCACGGAGTTCGTTGACTTCTTCTATTATACCGGGATGATTGACGGTTGGAACGAGCGAATGAACAAGATTTGAAATATGGGATAGTATGTAATCATGACGAGATACTCTAGAAATGAGCGAGAAAATGGTGTTTCGAATAGGTTCGCCGGTAAGTGCTTCAGGTTCATCGTTAAGAGGACAATTTGGTGGATGGAATGGATCACCTTCTTCTTGCCTCCAGAAATTTAGTATATTACGAACCCATCCCCAATTCATCCAGAATAGATGATGGGAAATTGGTTGATCCATTCCGGTAACGCTGTTCTCGGAGCTCGAATGGAAATCCATGTCGGCGAAGCTATCGAAGTTGGAGGAATTTGAGCTGGATGAAGAATCCATCTTGTATGGTCGGAGAAATGAATTTTTGGTTTGGAATAGATTATAGGAGTTGGGTTTGGTACTCTTCAATACATAATTTACATATGTATATATAATATCAAAATCCCATGAATTACGGAGAATCTTTGAAATACGTCAGGCAATGTCTATAGTAACAGATACGCTAGGATATAAATTTTGTCTATACACTATCGATGCACTAAATGCAGTAAGACGTGTCTAGACTTAAGAATGATAAGCAGGCAGTTCCCTAAGAATGATAAGCAGATGATTTCCGACTAGGATTGATAAGCAAAACTTTTGACAGGCAGACACGGTCAAAGTCCAGACTCACTTAATGTACCCTAACAACTACTAGTTAGACACACTAATGCAAGGCCTGGTTCGCTAAGACCAACGCTCTGATACCAACTGAAAGGATCCGAAACTAATCATCCGGACGTTGTCCATATTGATTACAAACGAATTACAATAGTTGATAACATTGCGAGGTACTTGCCCTCTATATGATACATCTTACAAACGTTGCATTTATTCTTAAAAGACAATCTATAGTTACATCCATAATTGACATATTCGCCTGACATTTCATAATATTCAAATGACCTAAACCGCCATTTACTTAATAATAGTCTCTATGAACTTCAATGACTCGAATGCAACGCCTTATGATATAAGTCCTTAATGGCCTCAAGTAGTATCCTTAGTACGAGATAATGCACAGCGGAAGACTTAATTCACACCTGAGAATAACATGCTTTAAAATGTCAACATAAAGTTGGTGAGATATAGGTTTAATGTCGACAGCGATATAAATATAGACCACAAGATTTCATATATAAACATTTTAATAAAAATATTCTAAGTGGTTGAGCACTTGGTAACCATACTTAACAATTAATCACGTCGCATATTCCCTTTAATATGAAATCTTACTACACTGTACCAAGTGTAGTCACGAAACGAAGTACTGTGCAACCGTTGAATACTGGTCGTCCAGTCCGGTTGGGGTTGTCAGGCCCGATAGATCTATCAACAGGATTCGCGTTTACAATACCGCTGTAAATATTAGTTACCAAGCTACAGGGAAGTATGCCAGTGGTACAACTCAACGTAGAATATATTTTTCAGTTACTTGTGTCCATAACGTAAAACATAAAATACATGTATTCTCATCCCGAAATATTTAGAGTTTAAAAGTGGGACTATATACTCACTTTCGTCTTGAAGATATATATAATTTGACTTGGTCTCCGGTTGATATCACGAACCTATCCATATATAATATATCAATACCTTTTCTTTTTAAACAAACGTCACATATATATACTTGTTATACTTTTAATACTTTGAATAATTCCTTAGTCCGTAGTTAGCAGCTCGCTGTTAGTAATTCAATTTTAATGGTTCATTTTTAGATGTTTAATATACCCGCAATGAAATAAATAAAACCCCCAACGAAATAAATAAAACCCCATCGTATATGTATTGGTCGAGATTAATCTTGACCCATGGTACCGGTGTTGTCAAATGACGTGTTGCGTACATAAAGTACCGGTGTTGTCAAATGACGTGTTGCGTACAAACATGGGATCTTATGATTAATCTTCTCGTGTTGTTTACGGGTGATCCTGAACCATATAAAATTGAATTATAAGTACATATATATAAAATATCATGTTATCTTAGAAATATGTGATTTATATCATTTTTTTCCAATTGATCCCGTAGTTGAAATGATCTAGGATAACCAATTTTGTTTCGGTCATAGTTTCTTCGTTACAAATCCGTTTTCGTTGATTCAAATTGCCATCTTCTTGGATCGAGTTCTTCTTTAAGACTATGAACTGTAAATACCTTGGTTTGTATTCAAAATCATACGGCATAAGTGAAACATTAGTGAAACATATGAAGTTAAACATTTTTGTTACAACAAAATCATTTAATGACCATTTTTCTAAAAATACTTATACTTTGAAAAACCAAGTTTTACCTTGTTAAATTAGTATATACATAGGTTATATTATAGGTCTTGAAGTATTTTAAAAGTTAAGTTAGAAGGATCTATTTAGTTTGCAAACAAGTTTGAAAACATTCAAACTATGTTCTTGTTGTTAAACTTTTGTACCACAAAATAAGATAGCTATATATATATGAATCGAATAAGGTTATGAACATAGATTCTACCTCAAGTTCCTTGGATAAGTTTGCTGTAAAAGAGAAGTAAGAAGCTAGAATCAAAAGGGTGATGGAAGTGGATGAAAGATTGGAAGTAAGTTGGTGTTCTTGGAAGGTTTTCTTGAAGTGTTTTTGTATGGTTTTCTTATGGTGTTTTAGTATGGTTTTTGAAGCTAGATCTTTATGGAACTTTGCTGGATTGTTATGGAGTTTAGAGAGTAAGAAAGAGTGTGTGTTTTTAGTTAAGAGATTGAAGTAAAAATGAATCAAAAATGATGATACATATATACTCCTAAAAATGTGATCTTTAAGGATAACATGACAAAATTCTAGTTTGTATTTTTGTAATTAGTCTTGCAATGATTCAAAAGTAATTACCTAGCTCTAAGGGCATGAATAATGGCTGGTTAGGTGGTGATTTTGATGTGTATTTACTATTAGTAAATACGTATAGGAGCTAGGTATGATACGAGTACAAATACTCTAAATATACGTATAGAAATTTTGTGAAAAATGGAATGAGGATTCAAATATAGCTATCTTTTGTGAATACACTTATATGATTTTATGTATTTAAGTTCTTAAAAGTGATTAAATACATTACTTATACAATATATGTATAAACATTATAGTCTTAAGTATTTAAGTCAAATAACGTTACGTATTGTTATCGTTTTGAAAACTTAAGTTAGTAGTTTCAAAATACACATATAACTTGTTGTTATTAATACAAAATGAGATATTAAAACATTCTTAGATCATGTTAAATATGTATATATACATATATATACACAAACGTATAATTATCATATATTGTATAGTTCGTGATATCATCGGTCAAACTAGACGGTCAAACGTTGTGTAAAACTCTTTTCGAAAACATAAGTCTCAACAATTTGGATTGCTTATCATGTTGGTAAGGTTTAATTTATGTAAATATTAATCTTATAAGTATAGAACGATCGAAAAAGTGCGGGTCAACTTTAGGGTTTTTGCTTATCGTGTCGGAACCATATAGAGATTAGAGTTTAAATTTGGTCGGAAATTTCCGGGTCGTTACAATCACGATCAGTTTAGAAACTCGCGTCCACGTAACCTTTTACAGCGAGTTCCTCCTCACCAGACCCGTATATAAGAAACATATCCTTAGTCCTCCTAAGGTATTTCAATATACTTTTAACAGCAATCCAATGACTGTTTCCTGGGTTATTCTGGTATCTACTTGTCAGGCTAAGAGCGCATGACACATCCGATCTAGTGCATATCATTGCATACATGATTGACCCAATGACAGAAGCATATGGGACTTTCTTCATTCTCTCCTGTTCATCTTTCGTGGTGGGGCACTGAGATGAACTGAGAAGTGTTCCCTTTTGAATAGGTACCAAACCTTTCTTAGAGTTCTCCATCTTGAACCTTTTCAAGATCTTTTCAATGTATGCACTTTGATTTAAACCTATCAGTTTCTTGGATCTATTCCTGTAGATCCCAATCCCCAAAACGTATTGTGCTTCTCCAAGATCCTTAATGGAGAAACATTTACTTAGCCAAGTTTTAACTCCTTGCATTGCCGGAATATCATTTCCAAATAACAATATATCATCCACATATAGTACAAGGAACATGATAGTGCTCCCACTAGCTTTCTTGTATACACAAGCTTCATCACCATTTTTAATGAAGCCAAATTTCTTGGCCTCCTCATTAAAATGATGATTCCACATTCTAGATGCTTGTTTCAATCCGTAGATTGACTTCTTTAACTTGCATACCTTCTTAGGATATTTCGGATCAACAAAACCTTCAGGCTGAACCATGTAGACATCTTCCTCAAGATGTCCGTTTAGGAAAGCGGTCTTGACATCCATTTGCCATATTTCATAATCATAATGAGCAGCAATGGCAAGTAATATCCTAATAGACTTTAGCATTGCCACAGGCGAAAAAGTTTCATCATAGTCAACCCCTTGAGTTTGAGTGAAACCTTTTGCTACAAGTCTAGCTTTATATGTATCCAAGTTTCCATGTATGTCAGTTTTCATTTTGAACAGCCATTTACAATCAACTAGCCTAGATCCAGGAGGTTGCGCAACAAGTTCCCAAACTTGGTTGTCATACATGGATTGCATCTCAGCATTCATGGCTTCCTGCCATTTATCTTTATCAATCCTTGATAAAGCATCTTGGTAGTTTATTGGTTCATCCAAATCAACCACATAGCAACCATCCATGAGAAACCCATATCTCTCAGGAGGATTACTAATCCTACCAGATCTGCGAACGTCTTGTGTATTTTGATCATCCATCTGATCACTCTCAACATTTTCATGTTGACTGCTAGTGTCAGCCAATTGTGTATCATCTACTTGATCTTGAACCTCTTCAAGATCTATCTTCCTTTCACTTTTGCCTTCCATTAGGAACTTAGTTTCAAGGAATTCAGCCTTCCGAGCAACAAATACATTCTGCTCGGAAGGATCATAGAAATAGTATCCCATATCATCCTTGGGATATCCTATGAAGATACACTTCGTAGATCGAGCATTCAACTTATTATGGACGTAACGCTTAGGGTAAGCTTTACATCCCCATACCTTTAAGTATGATAGAGATGGAGGTTTTCCAAACCACATCTCATGAGGTGTTCGTTCCACTTTCTTGGTTGGGGCCATATTTAAAATACGAGCCGCTGAGCATAGACAATAACCCCAGAATGATAGAGGTAACGAGCTTCTAGCCATCATAGATCGAACCATATCCATTAGGGTTCGGTTCCTCCTTTCGGACACACCATTAAGCTTTGGTGTCCCGGGTGGAGTAAGTTGCGAGATAATCCCACAACTTCTAAGATGATCTTGGAAGGCATCGCTTAGGTATTCACCTCCTCTATCGGTTCGAAGTACCTTAATTGTCTTATTGAGTTGATTTTATACTTCGTTTTGATACTCTTTGAATGCTTCAAAAGTTTCGTCCTTATGTCTTAACAAGTAGACATATCCGAAACGACTGAAGTCATCAATGAAAGTAACGAAGTATCTTTAACCATTCCTAGCTATGGGCTTAAAGGGTCCACATACATCCGAATGTATTAATCCCAATAAGTCCTTAGCCCTTTCGTAGGTCCCTTTGAAAGGTGCTTTAGTCATTTTGCCTTGTAAACAAGATTCACATACATCAAACGAGTCTAGTTCATTTGATTTCAAAAGGCCATTCTTTTGGAGTGTATGCATTCGATTCTTGTTTATGTGACCAAGGCGACAATGCCATAAGTAGGAATCACTCAAATCCCTTTTGAGTTTCTTGGTGCTAGTATGGTATATTGAGCTACTAGATGATGTGTCATCGTGAACCAATTCATAAATTCCATTTGAAGGCGAAGCCTTAAAATAAAATACATTATCTAAATAAACGTGGATATCATCATTAACAAAATTAAGATAAAAACCACATTCTTTTAAACGGGAAACTGAAATAATGTTTCGACATAAATCCGGTGCATACAAAACATTGTTCAAAATAAGTTCCAAACCACTTGGAAGTTTTAATACAAAGTCTCCTTGAGCCTTCACTTGCACTTTGGCTCCATTACCCATAAAGAGACTTGATGTTCCCGTTTGCTTGCTACTTCTTTTGAACCCCTGCAAAGAATTGCAAATGTGAGTTCCACATCCAGTGTCTAATACCCATGTATTAGAAGAAGTAATACTAAGCTCTATATATAACATATATATGTTACCTGAGGATTGCCCCGCATCCCTCTTTTCCTTCAACTCCTTAAGGTAGACCGGGCAATTGCGTTTCCAGTGACCCATTTTACCGCAACCGAAGCACGGGTCTTCCTTGGGGTTTGCTTGTCCGGCAACCTTTTGCTTCTTGTTCTTGTTTTTGGTTGGGGTAACCATCCTCCCCTTTCCCTTGCCTTGATGGGCGGGTCCTTTCCTCTTAGCTGCCTTTGGCTTAGAGGTGTTGATACCTTTGGACCCACCATCATTGATCATTAGCACGGGTGAAGCCCTCTTACCCATGCTAGTTTCCGCCGTCCTTAACATGCCATGAAGTTCACCAATGGTCTTATCCATCCCATTCATATTGTAATTAATTACAAATTGGTCAAACCTCTTTGACAGGGAGTTTAGGATAAGATCAGTGGCTAGCTCATTAGATATGTTGAGATTAAGACGGTTTGCGCGATCAATAAGGCTTTTCATTTTGAGGACATAAGAGGATACAGATTGGGTGTCATCCATACGACATGCATGTAACGCTCGAACCGTTTCGATGTGCTCGACACGTGCTTGTTGAAGGAACATCTCCTTCAATTGCGTAATCATGTCATATGCACTATGATGTTCGAAATCCTTTTGGAGTTCGGGTATCATAGTCCCAAGCATTAGGCAAGCGACTTGCACCGAATCGGCGCAATACTTATCCCAATAAGCCATGCCTTCCGTATCATCCTCGTCGGGTTGATCGGGAATGGGGTCTTCCAACACATACGCCTTATCCTCAAGTTTGAGGACAATTCTAAGATTACGGAACCAATCCATAAAGTTCGTATGGTTGAGTTTGTCTTTCTCGAGGAGAGACCTTAATGATAGGTTGTTCAAGTTAATAGGTGCGTTTTGTATGTTGTTGTTATTGGCGGCCATCTACAAAATTTTAACAAAGTAGTTTAAGTATCAATTTTAATTTAATAATCAATACCCTTTAAATCCAATTGATATTTATTAAATTTTAGAATCCAACGGTGAACCAAATTTCGGTTAGGTGACCTTTATCCCGTCATTTGGTTTAGCTAGGTAGTCATTATATGACAATTGCAATCCTTTTGCAACTTCTATATTATGGGATCATGCAATCCTTTTGCATGGCATATTTATCCCATCAACGCCTATTTGTTCTTCATGCTTCGGTGACCCTAAGTTCATGATTCCCAAATCAAGTCGTCCTACTTGTGTAAACATGTAAAATTAACATACAAGTGGTTAGGTGACCTTTATCCCACAAGCAAGCGAATTTTACCTTAACCATATTAGTTAGCTCATAACAGTTAGGTGACCTTTATCCCATTACGAATTCCCTACTATGTTTAAGTGTCCCACAAAAGGATGGCGTTAAACTTGTTTACCTTGTCGATTAAGGGATTTTAAGTTTTCGTTAATTCTAGTTTAAGAAAACATTTATGCCATACACCAACATGCATTTAGTGTATGGTTCATTTGAAATCCATTTTCAAGTCTTGTAATTTGCCAATTACTTGATATAAACCATTTTATATATATGTGATCCTTTTCTTGTTCTTAATAACCATTTATTTAGGTCTTTAGTTGCTTTTAATTTAACCAATTAAATTGTCGTCTTGCATGTCATTAATACGTCTAATTTAACCAATTAAATTGTCGTTTTGCTTGTTGTTATCTTGTGATTAATTGTACCAACCAAACATACAATACAATAAACAAACAAACAACCACACATGCAAAACAAGTATGTTCACAATCTAGCCATTTTGGTGGACATTTGTTTAGCCGAAAACAAATGTCACCGGGTTAAGGGGTAATAATACAAAGTAGGAGATTTCAAATCTCCCACTTAACCTTGCATCCATATGCTCCTTGTGTTCTTCAAGTCTTCATTATCTTGTATCTTCATTTTACAAAATATGTATCCTAATACATTTTTATCTAGAAAATGAAAATACAACCTATTCTATTTTACATACCAAATGTAAAACAAATTACATCACCAAAATAATAATATTACAAACCAAATGAATGAATTAATATTACATACCAAATGAATTATTAATAATCATCCAAACACACATGCATACAACCACAAGGTCAAGGCTTGATTGTGAACAACAATATAACAACAAATATTAACCAAATTGCAAACCCAAAACAACCATTTGGACCCTCCCAAATTCGGCCATAATAGGGTACCCACCCAAAACCCAAAACTTTCGCATTCCATTTTCATGCATGTACTTAGAATGCAAGTATAGTGGGTTTAAAGACCATATATAAGAAGCATATTTCAAGACTTCGGCTCTAGATACCATTGATGGAATTCAACATAATAACAAGTTCTTAATGTTAATAAAATCATGAAACTAATTCATTTTAAGTTATAACAAGCGGAAGCATAATTACTAAGAAAACAAGTTTATATGCATAACCATTTTCATTGAATTCCATATAGTTATCAAGTTTTGAAATAATGCTTACATATAACAAAGAAGGAAGAAGATTATACCTCCTCTAAGATGAGTTAGGAGCTGAATTTGGACAGCAATTTGTTTGATAAAGATGATGGAATAAAGCCTCTAACTTGAAGCCTCAAGCAAGTAATACCCCAAGCTTTCAATCACCAACACCTTCTATTATTTGGTTAGGAATTTAGGACACTTGAAGTAATTAATTAGCAAGCAAAGAACCTCTCTTTCTCACTAGTAAATTTTGGCCAGCAGCCTCAAGAAAGAAGTAAGAATGTTTATCAAAAAATATTCCCCTTGTATCTTGAGTCAATACATTGTATAAGTGTTTTGCATGCATACCTTTGGAGTTGTGATCTTGAAAGTCCCAAAAGAAGGCATGGGGTGAGGCATTGGGGCTGCCAAAACCGTCCCCCTTTTACATGGTTTTAACAAGATTTTTTTTTTTAAAAAACTTGTATTAAAAGACCATGTATTTGTCATGTATTTTTGTTACTTGCAATTTGTTTTATAAACCAATTTATAAAACATAACACAACATAATTATTTAAACCTATAAATAATTAATTCCACATCATATATAAATTATCCAAATAATTTATCTCAAGTGATTATAATTTAGAAAACCGATTTTCTAAAGTTCAAGTGTCGCGTATTTATTTAACAATCCAACCGTTAAAATAAATACATATAAAATGTTGGTTAGCTTGTTATTGGGTATGACCCGACTTGGATCATAACATAGTGGCCACGTTAATTTAATATTTCTCTCGGGCATACGAAATACCTTCAAAAGACGCATTTTTAAAAATTACCAAACAGTTCAGAAAAGCAACCGTTTTTGAAGAAAAACATGTGTGATAAAATAACGAAAGTAATGAACGATGAGACGCCATCTATCATTCGACGAGCTTTGTAATTACAAACTGGGCATTTTTAATCACTTTTCTACACTAATCACCCTCATGAATTTACAATTATAGTCTGATTTCATGCAAATGAGGGCATTGCATGATCTCAAGTGTGGGAAAGGGTTATAAATTCTCTCGGATTTACACTTGGTTATTTGAAGAGTACGAATGAAGCTATCACAAAAGTGAAATGGATAAATAAAGTTTCGTCTTAACTTTTGACGTTGTCTTGGTTGAATTCCGGAATTCAAGGGATTTAAAGAAAATCTTCGAAATCTAAAAGATTTGATTCTTTGGCGAGTAAGGAAATTAAGATCTCTATAATTAAATACGGTGATCTACCTCGATTACTCTGTTTGATTTTTTCCATTATAAATTAAGCTCTTCCGTTCCATTATTCTCACCATTCCTATACTTTCTTTCTTAGTTCATACATCCAAAAGATTGTGAAAATGCTTAATTCATTTCTAATCCTTGATATTTTTCTAGTTATCATTTCTGTCATCCTTCTTTTCAATCTTCCACCAGAAAAATCTGTTTACTTCTATTATTACCTTGGGGTGATACTATTCTTAATTATACCATGTCTTTATATTGCTATTCGTATTAATATCCACAGTTTGTAACTTCCATATTGTTATTGGGCTTTATATTTTCTCTTATATTTCGAAGTCCCTGCTTCCGTCTTCTATAATCACAGTTAACGCTCTCTCTTATTTGCTGCAATTTATACCCCTTTTCTATTTCGGAGCTTCATGCTTTTGTTTTCTTTCAGCAAGTAATGGTCCAGAATTCGTAGGTATGGAGTTTCGAATTATCATAATGTACAAGGTAGAAAGGAAAGGTAGTAGCACAATTTGATTTGTCAAATTTCCCGAATCACTGAGAATAGAACTATCAAGAAAATATGTTCTTGATATGTTTAGAGGTTAGATAGAATGTAAGAGTCATGTAATATGACACATGATGACGGTATGTTCTGTGAATCATCACGTTCCATTAGAAACTCAGCATAAATTACTGTAATATAATCATGTTGATCAAGTGTCATTATATTATACTAACTCATGCATCAATTTCCAACAGTACTTCAAAACATTCATAATTCAAACTTGAATTTTTCAGAATTTTTGAAACTAAAACAATTTCTTTTATGATGTAACACAGATAGCGAGAAGAGATAAATGATTTCAGATAAGAATAGTTATGAAAATATCTTCAGAAATATCGAGGATATTTATAATGAAAGATATGATAACATCTTAGAATTTCTAATATCGATGGATGATGAAGAAGATTGTCCGCAGGGGTTTAAAGTAGGGATTAAGGTATTCTTTAATGACCACATATATTGAATCATTTGAATTCTTTGAAGGTAGATTTCGTCTTTGTGATTTGTCCACAGCCTCCTTCATACTTTGCTCAATTCGTTTTTCCAGTTCCAAATCTTCCCTTTTTCTGAGCTTTACCAACTCACAATTCTTTATCATCAAACTTTTTACTGTTGAAGTCGTTTACAGTTTTTGCTGCTTCATCAACATTTCGAGAACTAGTTCGCAGTTCAGGGTGTTTTTCAGAAACTTCACATTTGAAGTATGTAAGTCTAGGAGATAGACGTTATATGTTCACATATAACTGTTGGCGTAGACATGCTGCGAGATTTCAAAATACTGATTGTTAATTCCCGATGATTCGTATGCCAATTCTCGTTACAAGATGCAGATGAGTAAATGATGGGGTTTTGATAAATATACTAATTTTTCAAAAAATCCTTGATCATCGAAGTTGTTGGTAAGTTTAATGCTAAGGTAGTGTGATATAAACGGTTCCCCGATAATGATGACGAAAGGCAAACTTATATATCCAGGTTATAATAAAGTTAATCCGGATGAAAGTCGAAGTTGATTTGCTGGAGCTGTGACAAATTTGGCTACTTTGAAAGGGATTACAAAGTTATTTTCGGTAATAACAACGCCAAAGGAGCTAGCACAGATACGTGTTAAACGTTTACTCAGTTTTTGAGAGTTTTTCAGGTGCATAACTATATGCATAAATCTTTCCTTTCAGAGATGAAGTGCGGTTGGTTCATCCTCTAGATTGAGGTATTTTCAAGAATCATGAATGGTTTGAACGCAGATTGTAATCGTCAAGATACAAGTGAGGTCTAAGATGGAATCAAGTGGCAAACTTGAAGAAATGTTTAGTTTCATATGTTATAATCAATATTTTAATTCATTTTAATTGTCCAATGTCATTAGTCCACAGCTAGTAGTCCACAATTAGTAGTTAAAAAATTCATACATAGTTTAATATATAATATTTGAATTAATTAATACGTGTCGTGACCCATTGTATATATGTCTCAGACTCGATCACAACTCAAAGTATATATATTTTTGTAGAATCAACCTCAACCCTGTATAGCTAACTCAAGCATTACTGCATATAGAGTGTCTATGTCAAAACCTTGTATACGTGTCCCGATATTTAAAGTGCGTAAAATAAATAACAGAAATTAAATGACGATAAATAAAATAGCGAGAATATAAATTGCGATAAATAAAATGTAATCAGTTAGCTAGGAACAGTTAGCTAGGAACAGTTAGCGTGGATTCTTAACAAAATTTCTCATAGTTAACTTGTTTGTTTCTAACAAATTTTATTTTGTCCAATGTTTTCTTCATTATGCCACTTGTTGGATTCTGGTAAATCAAAATCCAAATATGAAATTGGATGAAAATGGTTATTCTGCGGTGAACGAATACGTATATCGATGGTTGTAAGTAGGATAGTAATTGATTGTTGAATCAGATTCGAAGAATGTACAGTGTAACTTATTAATGTGAAATCTAAATATTCGTCGGGTATTACCTGCCCGTTAAAATATTTTCACCATTAACAGTTTGTACGAAAGAATTTTTAATTACAATCTTTGTGAAAATATACTTACATATATATTTTCTTCAGATGTAATCATGGATTTAATGAGTTAATATAGTATTAAACTCATTTGGTTTACCGTCAAAACTAGAATACATAATCTCTATAACATTAGAGATTACGTAATCGCCATGAAGAACGATGATTATACTCGAGGTACAGAATGAGATGTTGAGGCATGGATTGTTGATGGTACTGGTGCTATTACTGATGGAACTGTTGGTGCCGATGATGTAGTTGATGCAGGTAAATTTTGCACCATATTTTCCAAAAATCATTACTCAGGCGCGAAGCTCGTTGACTTCTTCGATTACTCCGGGATGATTTTCGGTAAGAACGAGCGAATGAATAAGGTTTAGAATCTGAGATAGTATGTAATCATGACGAGATATTCGGGAAATGAAGGTGAAAATGGTATTTCGGACTGGTTCACCGGTAAGTGCTTCAGGTTCTTCGCCAAGAGGTGAATTTGGTTAATGGAAAGGATTACCTTCGTTTTGTCTCCAATGATTAAGTAGGCTACGAACCCTTCAAATGAATTGGTTGATTCATTCTGGTGACACTGCTTTCGGAGTTTAGGTTAAACTCCATATCAGAATAGCTGTCGGAATCCGAGGAATTCGAACTGGTTGAGGGATTCATCTCGTACGATCAGATGAAGGATTTTTGATAAGAAATAGATTATAGGATGTAGATTAGTACCCTGCAATACATAATTTACATATGCATATATAATACTAAAATCCCATAAGTTACGGAGGAATCTACGGAAGCTGTCAGGCAAAGGTAACAATACTAGATACGCTAAGATATGAATTTATCCATACACTGTCTATGCAATAGAGGCAGTAAGACGTGTCTAGACTTTAAGAATGATAAGCAAATAATTTTTGACACTAAATAATAAGCAAAACTTTTGACATCAGACACGGTCGAAGTCCAGACCCACACATGCATATAAACAACTATCAGTTAGACACACTAATACAATACCTGGTTCGCTAAGACCACCGCTCTGATACCACCTGAAATGCCCCATCCTAATCCATCTGGATGAATACATTACATATGGTTACATCGCGAGGTACTTGACCTCTATATGATACATTTTACAAACATTTCATTCGTTTTTAAAAGACAAACTTTCATTTCATCGACAGTTGATGGCATGCATACCATTTCATAATATATCCAACTATAATTGACTTAGTAATAATCTTGATGAACTCGACGACTCGAATGCAACGTCTTTTGAAATATGTCATAAATGACTCCAAGTAATATCTCTAATATGAGCAAATACACAGCGGAAGATTTCTTTAATACATGAGAATAAACATGCTTTAAAGTGTCAACCAAAAGGTTGGTGAGTTCATTAGTTTATCATAATCAATCATTTCCATAATTTTAATAGACCACAAGATTTCATTTTCATAAATAACATTACACTCGCAAGTGTATAAAAATCCATTCGTATGATGAACACCTCGTAACCGACATTAACATAATGCATATAGAATATCCCTCGCATACTCGCAAGTATGCCATAAATATTGGCAATCGCAATCACCATTTAAATCGAAGTACTAAAGCATTTCAAATTCTAGAATGGTGTTTGTTAGGCCCATAGATCTATCTTTAGGATTCGCGTCAAGTAGGGGCCATTTCCCTAATTCTTAGGTTACTAGACTTGAAGGGGCGATATTCGGTATAGTAATCCAACCATACAATGTAGTTTCAAGTACTTGTGTCTATTTCATCAAACATTTATAAAAGAAGTGCATGTATTCTCAGCCCAAAAATATATATTGCAAAAGTATTTAAAAGGGAGCAAATGAAACTCACAATACTGTATTTTGTAGTAAAAATACATATGATGACATTGAACAACTGAACAATGCAGGGTTGGCCTCGGATTCACGAACCTATATCATTTGTGTACTTATTAATATACATAATTGTAATCGAACAAGTTTATATATATATATATATATATATATATATATATATATATATATATATAAATATATTATTAATATAAAAATGATATAACTAATAAATTTATATATATATATATATATATATATATATATATATATATATATATATATATATATATATATATATATATATATATATATATATAAACTTGTTCGATTACAATTATGTTATGTTATATGTATTAAATATATTTTCATACCTATATATATATATATATATATATATATATATATATATATATATATATATATATATCATTTGTTTGGTTAAAATAGTACTTTATTATTACTAAGATAATATTTGAAATAGTGATAATACTAATAGTAATGATAATGATAATAATGTTAATGATTTTATTGTTGATAATAATAATGCTAGTTTTAATAATAACGACAAGATGATAAGTTTAATAGAAATGTTAAAAATAATAAATTTAGTAATAATGATAATTTTACTAAAAAGGATATTTTTAGTAATAGTAATAATAAAATGATAGTTTTCCTAAAAATGATTCCCATAATATAGTTGTAAAAATACGAATTTTTAATAATTACAATTCTAAATATGATAATCATTTTAATAATAATAATGATAATATAATTAATACTACCTATAATATTACTAATGTTAATGATAATAATAATAATGTTAATATTAATACAAAGATTTGTAATGACAATAATCTTATTAATCAATTTCATACTAATAATGATACTAATAATAATGATAGTTTTCAATCATATTAGTAATACTAACAATAACCTTAATGATAATACTAATAATAATAATCCTAATACTTATAAAAATAATATATTTATCGTAATTATATTATATTAACTTTACTTATACCTAATAATCACACTTGTAATTTTAATTATATTAACAGTAATGAATGGTGATCTTTATTAGTAATAATAAGAATAATAATAACTATATTACTAGTCATAATAGCAATTAACAACAATAATAATAATGATAATAATAATAATAATAATAATAATAATAATAATAATAATAATAATAATAATAATAATAATAATAATAATAATAATAATAATAATAATAATAATAATAATAAGAAAAAAAAATGACTACCTTTGAAGGAAATGACTTGTTAAAAAAAAAAATGCGCCACTGCCCAGGTTCGAACCCAAGACCTCTCGGTACCCAACATAACCCCCTAACCATCCGTCTGTTTTGATCTTTCTAATTTAATACTCCGACAAATTTATATATGCTATAACTATCCGTTTCACTATATGATTTCGGTTTTTAGGATTTATAAATAAAATGGGATAGCTCGATTGACAATCTGATTTACAGAAACGTGAAAGAAAATAAAAAAAACATATTTTTTTTATACAGCAGCTTCGCTGCACTCATAAATAAAAAGAAATCGATTTTTGATATTGGTATGTTTTGAGACCCTAATGTCTTCATGAAATATCTTAATAATGATCATTAGAATGCATTAGAGTCATTAATTAGACTAGAACTTTAACAATTCATTCGAATTTGATCGATGAACAAACTGTTGACTTTTTTAAAAAATACTTTGACTCGAAAATTCGTTTTTAATTTAATGAATTGAAGACTAAAACTTTCCAGATAGATCAAGTAGGAGTTTTCAAGCAACTCTGCATTTGTAGATTTTTAAATAAAACTAAATTTCGAATTTTGGCTAAAATACTTCAAGAACAGGGGATAAATGGTTTATGCTTTTAGTTTTCTGTTTTAATTCAACAATTTGGGTTATTTGCAAATTGATATTTGGTTATGAAAGGACTGAATGAATTAATCAATATTATGGAATAATATATAAGCAGATAGAAGTCGACAGCTTTTGATTCCAAGGACAGAAGAAATAAAAAAAATAAGATAAAGTAAAACCTGATTTCAATTGTTAACTGATTCTAATCTTTACAAGATTGATTTTTACAATCCATGAGACTGAAAACAAAATTTGCTACAGCTTGAAAGCTATGTGTAAGAAATTAGGTTCCAGTTCGTACTTTTATCATTTTATATAAATAATACTGATTTTTACTGATTATATTTAAGATAATTAAAATACTAATATTAATAATAATAATATTAATAATAGTAAAAGTAATAATAATATTATGATGATATTAATAATTACCATAATAATGATCTTAATAAGTTTAGTAATGGTATTAATGATAAAACAAAATAATAATAATAATATTGATAAAGATAATAGGATAACATTGTTAATAACAAATAATAATAACAATGATTATGATAATGCTAGTAATAATATAACAAATTACATGTAAAAATTCTATGATACATATAATACTAATAACAATAATAGTTATATAAATAAAAATAATAATCGTAATACAATGATAATAATAATAAATTATGTTATTCTTATAATAATCTTTATATTAAAAATAATGATTTTTATGGTAATGGTAATTATCAAAATAACAATAATAATTAAAATCATAAATTTTTACTACTATATATAATAATACAGATCTTATTAATTATAATCATAATATTATTAATTAACTGAATCAAATTTTATGTGGGTATATATATTAATAATATTGATATTACTATTGATAATAATAATGAAAGTAATAACATTAATATAACAACTATAGTTTAATTTATAATAAAACTTATTGTATTAGACATTAATATTACATCTTAGTAATTATGTAATATATATATAATAACTTACATTAAATATTTAATATTCAAACATTACAATACATAAAATTCATATATACATTTATTTCGATAACAACTTGATTATTCTATATATTATTTTACATTTTAATTCAAATTATTAAAGTATATTTTATTAATTCAAAATGTTATATATAAATATATATACTACATATTAATTACACACAATTGTTCGTGAATCGTCAGGAATAGTCAAAGTTCAAATACATTCATGAAAAATAGTTCAAATATTTTGGAACTCGGTTTAATAGGCTTTGCTTATCGTGTCAGAATCTTAGAAGGATTAAAGTTTAAATTTAGTCGGAAATTTCTGGGTCGTCACATCAACCAGGGTTGCCAAGTGGTCAGACTTATCCTAACCATGAGAGGATCTTTCTCGTAAAATGGGGAGGGCGCCGTGCAAATTAGCTTGATAAGACTAATGAATCAGACCCTCAGAAAAGGATAATCTCCTTAAAGATTAAAAATCAGCTTTTAAGCCTGATATTACTCAATCCTTGAGATTAACTTTATAAGATTGAGAATTACAAACTCATGGAATTTGATGATATCTAAACTCGAGCTTGAACGAGAAAATATTTTGAACAAAATTAAAATCGATTTGTTTTCTGAAAACCTATTTTCAATGCATTCATTACCATTGAACGTAAAATCCTAAGAATTTATCAGAATTCATTAGGTCACCTGAACCAAATCGGGTGTCAACCGTAAGAACGGTGGTTGCATAGCATGGTCGAAGACAGGACCTTGTTCCAGACCAAAAAATTATAGGGTGGTCTTTACTATTGCTCCTACAAAGGATAGTAATTGCATCCAACACGTTGTGGACCATGAACATCTGCATGTCATTAGACATTGCCTTAACAGTTGCTTGTTCATCGCTTTCCTTTACAACCGGACGGTAGTTTACCGAAAGGTAATATACGGAGCAAGTATACTGGAAGTGTTGCTTTCCTAATACAAGGTTAGCAAGTGGGTGACACAAAATCGCAAGTGTTGAGCAAAAATTTTAAAATCTGAAACCCACGCAACCCACAAAAACATTTTGCAAACACCGGTGAGGGTTATTCCGAAAAACTTATCTAGGGTAAAAGTTAGAATGAATTTTCAAAAGATCAAATGTTTTCATAAAGATCCAATTTCCTTAAAGGATCTAAATTTTCATAGTCATGTGGGACTGTAAACCACATTGTTACTATCATTGTTTATACCGACGTATCAAAATCACTAATGTATAAAGTGTGAGAATAAAAAAGTGATTCGAGTGAAGTGTGATTTTATTTTAAGTTCTGTATTGCTTGAGTACAAGCAACGTTCAAGTGTGGGGATATTTGATATTGCTCCAAACGAACATATATTTAGTCGCAATATCACACCAATATGTAAAGTTTTTAGTTGTAATTATTATATTTTTAAGTTGTAATCGTTTAAATAAATAAATGTGAAGATGAAGCACGAAGATTAAAGAATTGAAGAAAAAGTGCCGCTAAAGCCTGAAAAGTGCCACTAAAGCCATAGTGCACTCAAAAGTGCCACTAAAAGTGAGTTAAAGACTTGCGCGGATTTTGGGAGTTAAGGAAAATAATTTTTTGTGCAAATTACAAATTGCGAAACGCAAAGTACAAGATATCTACGCGTACGAAAGGACGTTCGAAAATCTGGAACCGAGACATAAACCGAGCATCAATGCGCGAGACAACGGATCTAAAATTACGAGTCAATTATGCACAAGAATATAATATAATATATATAAAATTATATAAAATTATATATATTATATTATATATTATAATATAACGTCGACAAGCTAGCAAACAAATCAGTGCGACCAGGGATAGGCGGCCATGCGATCGCATGGCCAGCATGAGTAAAACTCATACGATCGCATGGCTCAAAAAGTTGGGTCAGGTCCTATAAATAGCCAGTTTGATCGACGAGTAAACACACCAACATAATATCTCTCTCCCTCTGTATAATATATAATATATATATATATATATATATATATATATATATATATATATATAATAAATATTAGTTTAGTTTTATATTAGTTAGTTTGGGTAATGTAATAGTTATTTTATGGGTTTTAAAGTCGGAACTCTGTTCCTGTAACACTACGCGATAAATAATCACTGTAAGCTAAATTCACCCTTTTCAATTATGTATCGTACTTAAGTTATTATTATGCTTATTTGAGCCGAATTAATCGTGATGTTGGGCTAAATATTAAGACGGGGTTATTGGGCTTTGGACCATAATTGAGGTTTGGACAAAAGACCGACACTTGTGGAAATAGGACTATGGGCTATTAATGGGCTTTATATTTGATTAACTAAATGATATCTTGTTAATTTAATATAAAGATTTATAATTTGAAGTATCTATATATAACCACATGCGCTTGACTGGGTACGGTGAGCGAGATATTTATAAATACTAACAATTATTCATTTGACCTGATACGGGGATGGATTAATAGTCAATGGACTCATTAAAACAGGGGTGCATTACATTCAAGGGTAATTGGTGTAATTGTTAATAACGTATTAAAACTTTGGATTACATGCAGTCGATAACCTGGTGTATCATTAAACAAAGTATTAAAACTTTATTACAGTTTAAGTCCCCAATTAGTTGGAATATTTGACTTCGGGTATAAGGTTAATTTGGCAAAGACCCTCGCACTTTATAATTATGACCGATGGACTATTATGGACAAAACCAGATGGACTTATCAAATAATCCAGGACAAAGAACAATTAACCCAGGGTAATAAATTAAAATCAAAACGTCAAACATCATGAGTACGGAAGTTTAAATAAGCATAATATATTTTATTTCATATTTTCTCGTACTTTTATTTATTATTATTTTAATTATTGTTATTTATTTTATCGTTAGTTAAATATCGTCATTTACTTTATGCTTCGCTTAAAATGTAAAATCGACAAACCAGTTATTAAATGGTAAAACCCCCTTTTATAATAATAATAATTGTAATATATATATATTTATATTTTGTACAAATATAGTTATATAAAATATAGTGTCAAATAAGCCGTCTCCCTATGGAACGAACCGGACTTACTAAAAACTATACTACTCTACGATTAGGTACACTGCCTATAGTGTTGTAGCAAGGTTTAGGTATATCCATTTGTAAATAAATTATATAAAACTTGTGTAATATTTCATATTATTTCGTAGTAAAATATAATCTATTTCGTACTACCCCTCGCACACATCACACACTCTACCTACTTTTCTCTCAAAATTCGATCATCACCAATTCAGATTTCGACCACATCATTTGTTAAGCACGTTAATCTGACCACAGCGCCATCATCTAGGTATAATTTCATTAAGTTTTAATGTCTTAATTCGTTGTTTGAATGTTTCGAAACCCTAAGGGTTTGTATGTCAAATTTCATGAAATTGAAGCTTGTTTTGATGCATATCTGTTATTGTTTTGTGTTAAACAATACCTAATGTTGCTATTGTGATGTAAATCGTCCCCTAAAATGATCAATCATGTAATCCCGTCGATTTAAATATATCATTTAATATCGGTTTCATCAGACATGTACGAGTGACATCACTCGCACGCGTGAGACATGACTCGCACGAGTCAGTACGCGGTTGATGATCAACCGTGTGAACCTTTGAGCTCACTCATTCGATTTGATTTGGTTGTTCACTCGCTTGACTGAGCTGACACGTGTGATTAACCATACGAGTCACCACACGGTTGACTCACTCGCTTATATATGTTGCCTCAATCGTGTACCTTGTCTGAAACCATATTACTGCTCAAACGTGTCAACAGTGGCATGAGTAACTATGTTACTCACACGTCTGATACCTCAGCCGCATGTGTGATAGTATCACTCACATGGTTTATCTTGTTTAACAAACTTATGACACTTTGATGCGAATGCTTTGAGGTTTTACGATATGTGGATTGTATTTCTAATATTTCTGTTAATGTTTCAGTTTGTTAAGATATCATCAATGGCTGAACAACAAGTTAATGTCCCAGTTGTGAACCTGGAAGGACAGGGGGAGCAAGTAAATCCTCAAGTGAATCCTGTTAACCCACCTGCTCAACAAGAAATTATCCCAGAGAAGGGTGATCTGAACAATCAAGTCGCTCTCTATGACACTACTCTCGAGAGGGGTGATCATTTTAAGGAGATTGTTGCTTTTATTCAGAGATCAAGGATACATACTGCTATTTCTACTCATTTGCACAGCTTACTACAGTCATCAAAGAGAATTCTGGAGAAATGTGGCACTTGATATATCAGAAGATGAGATTAAGATAGTCAGTACCGTTCAAGGGCATGAGATCATTGTCTCCAAGACTGTGATAAGGAGGATCTTAAATTTTAATGATGAGAACTGCTCCCACATGACAATCGATCATGAGAGAATTCATGGATGCTTTAAGAGATGTGCCTATTCTGGCTACATTGCTGGTAAGTCTGAACTGATGAAGACGCTTCTGCCTCCACAGTTTTGATATCTTGCTCATGTGATCATGCATTGCTTGAGTGGACGCAAAGCTGGGTTTGATAAGTTGAACGAGAAAGTGCAGAGTATGTTTGTGGCACTTGTCCTAAGGGCTCCATACGATTTCTCAGGATTCGTCTTCTACTACTTCAAAGCGAATCTTTTCAGTTCTACTCAGAGATATCTTATTTATGCTCATTTTCTTTAAATGATTATAAATGACGCTGCACCAGACCTACTGAAGCTTGAAGAGGATATTATTCACCTTAAACCAATGAATCCGATAACTTTTCGAAGAATGGAGGAAACAAGGAACGAGGGTTTGAAACCTGATTTTAACAGAAAACTTGTTTGCCATCTGATTAAGGAGAATTATTGATGTCCTGCTGGTAATGCATGTAGAAACGATGATTCCGACTCTAACTACGAAGTTACTGATGAGGAGGAAGGTGGAGGTGATAATCAAAGAGCAACTGGTGAATCTCAAGGAGGAAAAAATGTTAATGATGAGGTTATCAAAGGTGATGATGAAGCAACTGAGGAGGATGTTGGTTTGATTCAAAGGAAGAATAAAGGGAAAGAAGCAATGACTTCCGAACAGCCAAAGAAGAAGGAGAAGAGAACGGAACACAATTATGACTCATCTTAAAAATCATCTCAGGGAGGTTCGAAACAACAAGCTCAGAGACAACCATCCGGTTTCATGAAGGATGCAAGAGCCGCTGTTACCTCACCGAGACCTGCCACCACAACACCTTAGGTCAGGTCATCCGAATTCAAGACACAACAAAATCTACTGTTATCTTTGATCACAAAAATAACCAATCTAGAGAATCAAGCCACTGAGGAGAAGAAGATCAGTGAAGCAAAGATTGAGTCATTAATGGAAGAAAACAAGAGATTATGGAATCGAATGAATCATCAGAAGGGTAGGACGGAGAAGTTGAAGAAGAAGATATTGGCGATTAAGAGTGAGAACAAGGAGAAGTTGAAGGAGATGAATGATAAGATTGAATTACTTACTTCTAGTAAAACAAAGTTGATTAAGGAAAAAAGGAGAAGAATATTCCTCTGATTTGGGTGGTGATGACGAGAAAGATGATGAAGAAGATGCTGGAACTGGAGGACCCTCTTTTGAAATACCATTAGTGATACCTATTTGAAGCTTTAATGAATATGGTGAGGTCTTTACTGCTGAATATTATATGAATTTTTCAAATGTTTTTGATGATGCAGAAAAGGGGGACGTTCTACCAAGTGATTTCCCTGTAGAACAGCTTGCTGCTCTGGCATACGATAGTGAAAATGATACAGAGGATGCAGAGACAGTTGAAGCTGAGAACAAGGCTCCACAAGAAGATTCATCTGCTAGTATCCCTCCCGAATCAATCCAAAATATCAATTTAAGTGATTTCGATAATCTGTTTGCGGATGAAAAGAGTGCAGATTCTGTTGGTAAGGATAATGTGAAAGAGGATGTGATTGTTGAATCTGAAGATGAATTGGTAACAGAATCTGATGAAGAAGAAGAAGAAGAAGTTGACATTGTTATGCCTTTGCTCTGTAGTGACCCGAACTTTTCCATGTTTATATATATATTAAATGAAATTGCTATTTACATGATTACATGTTTCCAACATGTTAAGTAATCAAACTTGTTAAGACTTGATTAATTGAAATAGGTTTCATATAGACAATTGACCACCCAAGTTGACCGGTGATTCACGAACGTTAAAACTTGTAAAAACTATACGATGACATATATATGGTTATATATATAGTTAACATGATTTTATTATAAGTATGTATCTCATTAGGTATTTTAACAATGAGTTATATACATAAAAATGAGACTATTAATTTAAGAAACTCGAAAACGATATATATAACGATTATCGTTATAACAACGTCTTACTAGGTACATATGAATCATATTAAGATATTGATACACTTGGTTAATTATGTTAAATGATAAGTAAATATATTATTAAGTGTATTAATAATGAAATACATATGTAAAAATAAGACTACTAACTTAATGATTTCGAAACGAGACATATATGTTACGATTATCGTTGTAACGACATTTAACTGAATATATATCATACTAAGATATATTATATATCATAATATCATGATAATATAACAATTTAACATCTCATTTGTTATAATAAACAATAAGATAACAACATTCAACAAGATCGTTAACCTAAAGGTTTCAAAACAACATTTACATGTAACGACTAACGATGACTTAACGACTCAGTTAAAATGTATATACATGTAGTATTTTAATATGTATTCATACACTTTTGAAAGACTTCAAGACACTTATCAAAATACTTCTACTTAACAAAAATGCTTACAATTACATCCTCGTTCAGTTTCATCAATAATTCTACTCGTATGCACCCTTATTCGTACTCGTACAATACACAACTTTTAGATGTATGTACTATTGGTATATACACTCCAATGATCAGCTCTTAGTAGCTCATATGAGTCACCTAACACATGTGGGAACCATCATTTGGCAACTAGCATGAAATATCTCATAAAATTACAAAAATATGAGTAATCATTCATGACTTATTTACATGAAAATAAAATTACATATCCTTTATATCTAATCCATACACCAACGACCAAAAACACCTACAAACAATTTCATTCTTCAATTTTCTTCATCTAATTGATCTCTCTCAAGTTCTATCTTCAAGTTCTAAGTGTTCTTCATAGATTCCAAAAGTTCTAGTTTCAGAAAATCAAGAATACTTCCAAGATTGCAAGTTTACTTCCAAGTTTTCTAAATCCATTCCAAGTAATCATCCAAGATCAAGAAACATTTGTTACTTACAGTAGGTTATCTTTCTAATACAAGTTAATAATCATATTCAAACTTTAATTCAATTTCTATAACTATAACAATCTTATTTCGAGTGGAAATCTTACTTGAAATTGTTTTCGTGTCATGATTCTGCTTCAAGAACTTTCAAGCCATCCAAGGATCCTTTGAAGCTAGATCCATTTTTATCATTTCTAGTAGGTTTATCCAAGGAACTTGAGGTAGTAATGATGTTCATAACATCATTCAATTCATACATATAAAGCTATCTTATTCGAAGGTTTAAACTTGTAATCACTAGAACATAGTTTAGTTAATTCTAAACTTGTTCGCAAATAAAAGTTAATCCTTCTAACTTGACTTTTAAAATCAACTAAACACATGTTCTATATCTATATGATATGCTAACTTAATGATTTAAAAACTGGAAAAACGAAAAACAACGTAAAACCAGATTTACGCCGTCGTAGTAACACTGCGGGCTGTTTTGGGTTAGTTAATTAAAAACTATGATAAACTTTGATTTAAAAGTTGTTATTCTGGGAAAATGATTTTTATTATGAACATGAAAATATATCCAAAAATTATGGTTAAACTCAAAGTGGAAGTATGTTTTCTAAAATGGTCATCTAGACGTCGTTCTTTCGACTGAAATGACTACCTTTACAAAAACGACTTGTAACTTATTTTTCTGACTATAAACCTATACTTTTTCTGTTTATATTCATAAAATAGAGTTCAATATGAAACCATAGCAATTTGATTCACTCATAACGGATTTAAAATGAAGAAGTTATGGGTAAAACAAGATTGGATAATTTTTCTCATTTTAGCTACGTGAAAATTGGTAACAAATCTATTCCAACCATAACTTAATCAACTTGTATTGTATATTATGTAATCTTGAGATACCATAGACACGTATACAATGTTTCGACCTATCATGTCGACACATCTATATATATTTCGGAACAACCATAGACACTCTATATGTGAATGTTGGAGTTAGCTATACAGGGTTGAGGTTGATTCCAAAATATATATAGTTTGAGTTGTGATCAATACTGAGATACATATACACTGGGTCGTGGATTGATTCAAGATAACATTTATCGATTTATTTCTGTACATCTAACTGTGGACAACTGGTTGTAGGTTACTAACGAGGACAGCTGACTTAACAAACTTAAAACATCAAAATATATTAAAAGTGTTGTAAATATATTTTGAACATACTTTGATATATATGTATATATTGTTATAGGTTCGTGAATCAACCAGTGGCCAAATCTTACTTCCCGACGAAGTAAAAATCTGTGAAAGTGAGTTATAGTCCCACTTTTAAAATCTAATATTTTTGGGATGAGAATACATGCAGGTTTTATAAATGATTTACAAAATAGACACAAGTACGTGAAACTACATTCTATGGTTGAATTATCGAAATCGAATATGCCCCTTTTTATTAAGTCTGGTAATCTAAGAATTAGGGAACAGACACCCTAATTGACGCGAATCCTAAAGATAGATCTATTGGGCCTAACAAACCCCATCCAAAGTACCGGATGCTTTAGTACTTCAAAATTTATATCATATCCGAAGGGTGTCCCGGAATGATGGGGATATTCTTATATATGCATCTTGTTAATGTCGGTTACCAGGTATTCACCATATGAATGATTTTTATCTCTATGTATGGGATGTGTATTGAAATATGAAATCTAGTGGTCTATTGTTACGATTTGATATATATAGGTTAAACCTATAACTCACCAACATTTTTTTGTTGACGTTTAAAGCATGTTTATTCTCAGGTGAATACTAAGAGCTTCCGCTGTTGCATACTAAAATAAGGACAAGATTTGGAGTCCATGTTTGTATGATATTGTGTAAAAACTGCATTCAAGAAAATGATTTCGATGTAACATATTTGTATTGTAAACCATTATGTAATGGTCGTGTGTAAACAGGATATTTTAGATTATCATTATTTGATAATCTACGTAAAGCTTTTTAAACCTTTATTTATGAAATAAAGGTTATGGTTTGTTTTAAAAATGAATGCAGTCTTTGAAAAACGTCTCATATAGAGGTCAAAACCTCGCAACGAAATCAATTAATATGGAATGTTTTTAATCAATAAGAACGGGACATTTCAGTTGGTATTCGAGCGTTGGTCTTAGAGAACCAGAAAATTTGCATTAGTGTGTCTTATTGAGTTTGTTAGGATGCATTAGTGAGTCTGGAATTCGACCGTGTTTTCTTTAAAAATGATTGTTTAACATTTTTGTTGGAAACTATAAATTATTAACATGTATATATTATGTGATATATTAATCTCTTAACATGTTTGATATTGTGTGATAGATGTCTACCTCTAGCACAAATCCCATTGACTCACCTAATAATAACGAAGAGTCAAACATATATTGGACTGATTCACAAGTTCCCGAAGAAGAACCGGAAGAAGAATCAGAACCGGAAGAAGAATCAGAACCGGAAGAGGAGGAACCGGAGGAGGAAATAGAACCGGTGGGGGAAATAATAAAACGATTAAGTAAAAGAAAATCCTCAACCAACCGACCAAGGTTAATTATGGTCAATGGTGTTTCCGCCAAGGAAGCAAAATATTGGGAGGATTACCAATTCTCCGATGAATCGGATTACGACGAGAATTCTGATGATGTTATAGAAATTACCCCAACTGAATTTAAAAAGGCAAAAGAAAATAATAAGGGAAAGGGCATAAAAAAAGAGAAATCTAATTCTAACCCCGATGAACTTTATATGTATCGTCAACCCCCGAAGCCCTTAAGTTGTAACAATGACCCGGGAACCTCTAAACCACCAGGTTTTTCTAAACCGTTGTGGAAAACGACAGCTCGTATTAGGGGAACATCATATATCCCTAGAAACTTGGCAAAACGAACCAAAACCGAAGAAGAAGAAACGAGCGAGTCGGAATAAGATAGTTGTATTCGTGTGGTGTAATATATTTAATATAGTGTGCTTATGCTTTATGATATATGTAAAAATTGCTTGTATAATAAGTAATTTTTTTTTATGAATCTAACTCTTGTCTATTTTACAGTATAAAAACACAAAATGGATAGACAACCCAATATTTTAAGAGACCTACCCGGAGACATGATTGATGAAATCTTGTCTAGAGTCGGTTAGAATTCTTCGACACAACTATTTACTGCGAAATCAGTTTGTAAGACATTCGAAGAACGTTCTAAGAATGTCTTGGTTTATAAGAGACTTTCGTTTGAAAGATGGGGGATATCACATTGGAAAACCCATAAGTTACGATGTGTTTACTTTGACGCATATATTGCGGGGAACCCAAATGCTATTTTACGCAACGGGTTAAGAAATTATTTTGACTCAATGTATCCGAATATAGGACTTCATGATTTAGAAAAAGCGGCTAACATGCAACATAAAGAAGCATGCTATGCTTACGGGTTAGTAATGTTCGCTTCTCACCAAAGTGAGAAAAAGAACATCGGACTACAACTATTAAACAAAACGTTCCCACAAGTGACGGAGTCGGTAATTGGGGTAAGAAATGAGGTTTTTAGGTTATTACGAGACTGTTGGTCATTACGTAACCCTCGTCCCTTTGACGACGTTACAACACGCTGTCTTAGCAACGGCCATAACAGTTATGTTCCACAAGACCAAGGATGGGAAGTAGTCCTAGTAAAACCAGAATGCATGACTTGTTTCTGGACGTATGAATTACGTGTCTTTATTGCCTTTGCTGAACGACTTATGTACTAGCTAGAATTATCTTCACAACTATCTTGTATCAAAGTTATTGTGTGCTATATTTCATGCTTTATGTAAAATAAGCGGTATTGTAAGTTTGTAAAATATTGTATTAAAGTTTTAACGCGAAATATTATTACAATCAGTTTTTCATATAGAATTGTAGTAGTTGAATTGTATATTAGCTACTAAGTATGAACTTAACGGGTAGGTACTACCTGAATTTAAACTTATAAAATGCTAATATGAAGAAAAAGCTTTTATAAATGAGTTCATATTATGCTACGAAATACTATTAACTACTCTTAATATTCTGTATGATTAACTTGTTCCATTTGACTATTTTGAAGGAAATGGCACCGACTACTCGACACACCGTGAATATGAATGAAGAGGAATTCCGTACTTTTCTAGCTTCAAACATAGCTGCAGTATAGGTTGCGCTACATACCAACAATAACCTTGGATCTAGCAGTACAGGAAATCGTGTAGGATGCACCTACAAAGAATTCACTGCCTGCAAACCTTTGGAATTTGATGGAACCGAAGGACCGATCGGATTGAAACGGTGGACCGAGAAGGTCGAATCGGTGTTTGCCATAAGTAAGTGTACTGAAGAGGACAAAGTGAAGTACACTACGCTTACCTTCACAGGTTCTTCGTTAACATGGTGGAATACCTATCTAGAGCAAGTGGGACAAGATGATGCGTACGCACTACCGTGGTCAGCATTCAAGCACTTGATGAACGAGAAGTACCGTCCCAGAACCGAGGTCAATAAGCTCAAGACAGAACTTAGAGGGTTACGAACCCAAGGATTTGATATTACCACGTACGAAAGACGATTCACAGAATTGTGCCTATTGTGTCCGAGAGCGTTCGAAGATGAGGAAGAGAAGATCGACTCGTTTGTGAAAGGATTACCGGAAAGAATCCAAGAAGATATAAGTTCACACGAGCCCGCCTCTATACAACAGGCATGTAGAATGGCTCACAAACTAGTGAACCAGATTGAGGAAAGAATTAAAGAACAGACGGCTGAAGAGGCCAATGTGAAGCAAGTCAAAAGAAAGTGGGAGGAAAACGGTGATAAGAATCACCAATACAACAACAACAGCAATTACAATAATAATCACAACAATTATCCCAACAATCACAACATCAATCGCAACTACAACAAACGGCCCAACAACAAAAACAACAACAACAACAACAACAACAACAACAACAATTACAACAATCATCCCAACAACAATAACAACCGCAACAACAACAACAATCAGAAGCAGCTATGCCAAAGGTGTGAAAAGTATCACTCGGAGTTCTGCACCAAATTTTGCAACAAGTGTAAAAGAAATGGTCATAGCGCGGCGAAGTGTGAGGTCTACGGACCAGGGGTTAACAGAACGAAAGGAACAAATGGTGTCAGAACGAGTAATGGCGGAGCAAGTAGTGTCGGAGCAAGTTATGCCAATGTAGTTTGTTATAAATGTGGAAAACCGGGCCACATTATTAGAAATTGCCCGAACCAGGAGAACACGAATGGATAAGGCCGCGGAAGAGTTTTCAATATTAATGCGGCAGAGGCACAGGAAGACCCGGAGCTTGTTACGGGTACGTTTTTTATTGACAATAAATCTGCTTACGTTTTATTTGATTCGGGTGCGGATAGAAGCTATATGAGTAGAGATTTTTGTGCTAAATTAAGTTGTCCATTGACGCCGTTGGATAGTAAATTTTTACTCGAATTAGCAAACGGTAAATTAATTTCAGCAGATAATATATGCCGGAATTGAGAAATTAAACTGGGTAGCGAAATATTTAAGATTGATTTGATACCAGTAGAGTTAGGAAGTTTTGATGTAATAGTTGGCATGGACTGGCTGAAGAAGGTGAAAGCAGAGATCGTATGTTATAAAAATGCAATTTGCATTGTACGAGAAGAAGGAGAACCCTTAATGGTGTACGGAGAAAAGGGCAACATGAAGCTACATCTTATTAGTAATTTGAAGGCACAAAAACTAATAAGAAAAGGTTGCTATGCTGTTCTAGCACACGTCGAGAAAGTACAAACTGAAGAAAAGAGCATCAATGATGTTCCCGTCGCAAAAGAATTTTCTGATGTATTTTCGAAAGAATTACCGGGACTACCTCCACACCGATCTGTTGAATTTCAAATAGATCTTGTACCAGGAGCTGCACCAATAGCTCGTGCTCCTTATAGACTCTGTGATGACCCGGAAAATTTCGACTTATTTAAACCAATTCTCTATACGATTTATTATTTTGACACGTTAAACAAAGTCTGTTAGATTGAGTCTCAAAAATTTTAGAACTGTTTCATATATACAATTACCTTTGACTACTCTCGACGATTCATGAACAATTATATGTATGTATATATATATGTACAAGTAAAAACGACTTTCCTACAGTAAAACACTATTTGCTACAGTAAAACACTATTTGCTACAGTGAAAACGTATTTTGCTACAGTGCTACAGTGAAAACGTATTTTGCTACAGTGCTACAGTGAAAACGTATTTTGCTACAGTGCTACAGTGAAAACGTATTTTGCTACAGTGAAAACGTATTTTGCTACAGTGCTACACTATTTGCTACAGTAAAACACTATTTGCTACAGTAAACACTATTTGCTACAGTGAAAACGTACTTTGCTACAGTGCTACAGTGAAAACGACTTTGCTACAGTGATTTGCTACAGTAAACACTATTTGCTACAGTACACTATTTGCTACAGTAAACACTATTTGCTACAGTAAACGCTATTTGCTACAGTGAATACTATTTGATGTCGACGAACTAGCAAACAAAACGGGAAAGGCGGCCATGCGATCGCATGGCAAAAACACTGAAAACTCATGCGATCGCATGAGCTACAGTAAATCGAAAAATACTATAAAAAGGCCCGTTTGTTCGACGATATACTTACAACATATTTTATTATGTAAATTGAATTTTAATTTATAATTATAATTATAATTTTAATTTAAGTTAATAATAATAAAGTATATTCGAGGGTGTTTTAATTCGGGTTTCAAACCGCTTTAAGCTAAGAAAATATTGGGTATTGTTTGAGGTATTGTTCTTGAATCCAAGGCCAACCATACAGTCGTCTACCGTCATTACGTCTACGCAATTTGCCTACAATATTGAGTCTCAATATTGAACTGTGAGTTATAGTCTCCCTTTTTAAATGCTTTAAATATTTTTGGGCTGAGAATACATGCAATTTATTTTAAACGCAATAAGACACAAGTACATACAAAATTCTACACTGAGTTAAACCGAAAATCCCTTAGCTTTGGTAACTAGTAGCTGCCAGTACATAGGATATGGACTGGTGGGCGCGAATAATTGTATATGGATCGATAGGGCTTGACATCCCCGTCCGAGCTAGAGCGCTAGCCTTTTAACGGACGTATGTTATTTGAGTTTAAGACACGTTGGTTTGCGTGTATTAAAACGAATGGGGTAATTATCACTATAGCGTTAAGTTTAGTTACCAGGGTGCTCTGTTACGTAGAATCTATTGATAAACTTTTGATGAAATCTTGTGGTCTATCTTTATACATGTTTATGACTCGAGGAATTAAACCTATAACTCACCAACATTCGTGTTGACTTTTTAGCATGTTTTATTCTCAGGTCCTTAGAATGCTTCCGCTGTGATGTGCTTGTTGCCTGCATGGAGTCTCTCATGCTTTGTACAAAGTTTATTGCATTCAAAATAAAACTGCGTTGTGTAATAAATAACTGGACTGTGATGTCAACCTGTAAATTAAAGACTTATGTATTTCGGGGTTTTGCTTATACCTAAGCACTCACTCACATGTTTATAACTTTCTATGTTTAGAAAGTCACTTATTTTAATGAATGCAATATTTTATCAAAACGTATCATATAGAGGTCAAAACCTCACTGTGGAATCAATGATTAACGTGCCGCGTCAATAGCGATTTTGACGGGTCGTTACAGTTGGTATCCGAGCTTGAGGTCATAGGGAACCAGAAATTTCATTAGTGTGTTTAACTGGTAATTGTTAGGATGCATTAGTGAGTCTGGACTATGACCATATCCGTTTTTACTGATTTTTGCTTATTATTTGGTTAAAAACATTATATGTGATATATTTATATGCTAACGTAATTGTTGTTTCAATTATGTGATAGATGACTTCCTCTAATCCTATCATTTTGTACGACTCGGAATCGGACACTGAATCTATTCTATCCACAACTGAAAAGGGCGTTCCAATACCTATTAAAGAAGAAATTGTGTTAGCCGGGGAATCTCAACTCCCGGTAAACCCAGAGGAGGTTCCAGCTCCACCCAGCTTTAGTTTTCCGGAGCCACAGTATCGTTGGCATGGACCCATGATCCCTGGAGTAAACGAGGATCGTCCATTTCTAAACAAATATGGACATTGGTCCAGATATACCGCCGACGGGCGGGTTGTGCCGATTACACCTGGCAGATTTCGGTTCATGACCACCGGTACATTTTCTTGCAGTTCGTCATCATATTCTCCTACACATGACTTAGATAGTTCGTCATCAGACGAGATCAGTAAGGAGGAGGATTTCGCTAATGAAATAAAAGAGATCACTAAGGAGAAATTCCAACTTGCTATAGATAATAAAAACAACCACAATAATAAAATGTCCTTAATTATTAAAAAAGAACAGGACCATTCGATCTGTAACCACCCTTATTGTATTAAACCCACTGAGGCAACGGGTACCTCAAAACCCCAACCAAAAATAAAATACACTGCCAGAATGTCTGTCGGACCATGTGCACACAAACAATTGGCAGAGAGAACCAAATGGGAAGAAGTTTCTGATAGTTCTGAATAAACGACCTCGCAACCATAAATCTTCCATGCGCTATTTTATTGCTTATGTGTGCTACTCTATCTGGTTATGTAAAATAAGCATATGTAAAATATCAGTATTGTATGGTATTGTATTATTTTGGTTTATTAATAATAAATGCATGGAATGATTATTTGTATTATTACTACTTCTTATTATTATTATTACATAATAATGTAGTAACTCGCTATAATTTTTCATAGTGGAATATTATTAGGATTTTAGTAGTTAATTCCTTGTACTAGCTATTATGTATGAACTTAACGGGTAGGTAATACCCTAGAAATAATTATAAAATGCTAATAAGAAGAAAAGGCTTTTATAATAATCGGTTCATATTATTAATATGCTACGATTAACTATTGACAACTCATTTTACCTATAATATTCTATATGATTAAATTATATCTGTTGTGTTTATTGAAGAAACATGTCTCAAATGTCGGATGCTGAGTTTGAGCAACTAGTCGAGAAACGTGTGAATGAAAGAATTGTTGCAACCGAAGCAGCAAAAGCAACAGCCGAAGCAGCAGCCAAAGCAGCAGCCGTAAACACAAATTCACGAAACGGATGCTCATACAAAACTTTTCAAGGATGCAAACCACAGACGTTTAGTGGAACTGAGGGACCAGTCGGTCTACCCCGATGGTTTGAAAAGATGGAGTCCGTTTTTAAAATCAGTAATTGTGCGAATGGAGACAAGTCAAAGTATGCTTCGTGCACGTTGCAAGATGGTGCACTTACTTGGTGGAACAATTATGCTAAAGCAGAAGGAATAGATACGGCATATGATATCTCTTGGGAAGAACTGAAAAAGATGCTAATCGAGGAGTACTGTCCTCGAAACGAGATCAGAAAAATGGAATCTGAGTTACGTAATCTGAAGGTTATCGGCGCGAATCTCAATAACTATGAAGAGCGTTTCATGGAACTAGCCTTGTTGTGTCCCGAATTGGTGCCAAACGAGAAACGAAAGATAGAAATGTATATTGACTGTTTATCGATCAATATCAAAGGAAATGTTACATCGTCCAAACCGAATACGATGCAGGAAGCCATGACAATGGCACACCAACTCATGGACCAGATCACAGAGAGTTCGATTAAGGCACCAATTACCGAAGTCAAGACAACTGAAGGAAAGAGGAAATGGGAAGACTATAAGGGCAAAAGTACTCACCTGAAGAAACAAGAAACTTTTAAAGGTAAACAAGATGGGGCAACTGCAAGTCCAAACTATAAGGGACCCCATCCGTTCTGCAAAAGATGTTACACACATCATGCAGGTTATTGCCAAGTGGTCTGTGATAAGTGCAACAAGAAAGGACATGTGGCGAAAGATTGTTATGCCACAGTTTCTGAAGTAAAGACAAAACTGACCGATGTCAAGAAATGTTTTGGATGCGGGAAGTCTGGTCACTTTATAAATCAATGCCCTGATAAGGAGAAGAACAAAGAACCCGCACGTGGGAGGGCATTTAATGTTAGTGCCAGTAAAGCACGTGAGGATCCTAATCTTGTCACGGGTACGTTTACCGTTAATAATCAACTAGCTTTTATTATGTTTGATACGGGTGCTGATAGAAGTTATATGTGTAAAGACTTTAGTTTTAAACTAAAATGTGCATCATTACCTCTAGACGATAAATATACTATTGAATTAGCTAATGGTAAACTGATAAAAGCCGATAAAATTTGCCATGGTTGCGAAATGAATCTCGCTGGTGAAACCTTCAAAATTGATTTGATACCCGTAGAATTAGGAAGTTTTGATGTAATCGTTGGCATGGACTGGATGTCCAAAACAAGAGCGGAAGTTGTTTGCGCTGAGAAAGCAATCCGCATCCCTCGTAAGGATGAAACGTCATTAATGATTTATGGGGAGAAGAACAACTCAAAACTGAACTTTATCAGCTGTATGAAGGCCCAGAAACTTATAAGAAAAGGTTGTTATGCTATTCTGGCACACGTAAAGAAGATCGATACTGAAGAAAGAAGCATTGATGACATGCCGGTTGTAAGAGAATATCCCGGAGTATTTCCAGAAGAATTACCGGGGCTACCTCCACACAGATGTGTAGAATTCCAGATTGATCTCATACCAGGAGCTGCACCTATAGCCCGATCTCCATATAGACTTGCACCTTTAGAAATGCAAGAATTACAAGACCAGTTGCAAGAATTATCAGACCGTGGATTTATTCGTCCTAGTTTTTCACCTTGGGGTGCTCCTATTCTGTTCGTCAAGAAGAAGGATGGATCTATGAGAATGTGCATAGATTACCGAGAATTAAATAAATTAACGATCAAGAACCGGTACCCATTACCGAGGATTGATGATTTGTTTGATCAATTGCAAGGATCAAGTGTTTATTCTAAGATTGATCTACGCTCCGGATATCATCAGCTGAGAGTGAAGGAAGAAGATGTTCCTAAAACAGTGTTCAGAACCCGTTACGGTCACAATGAATTTTTAGTCATGCCTTTTGGATTGACTAATACTCCAGCAGTATTCATGGATCTAATGAATCGCATCTGTAGACCGTATTTAGACAAATTTGTCATTGTTTTTATCGACGACATATTGATTTACTCGAAGAACAAGGAAGAACATGAGCAACACTTAAGACTGGTACTGGAGATACTCAAGAAAGAAGAATTGTACGCAAAATTTTCGAAGTGTGATTTCTGGTTACAAGAAGTACAATTTTTGGGCCATGTTGTCAGTAAACATGGAATTAAAGTTGACCCCGCCAAGATCGAAGCCATTAGTAAATGGGAAACCCCGAAGACTCCAACACAAATTCGCCAATTCTTAGGTCTTGCTGGTTACTACCAAAGATTCATTCAAGATTTCTCTAGAATCGCCAAACCCTTAACTGCATTGACTCAAAAGGGAAAGAAGTATGATTGGTCCACAGAACAGGAATCCTCATTCCAGTTATTAAAGAAGAAGTTAACGTCTGCACCCATTTTGTCATTACCGGAAGGAAATGATGATTTCGTGATCTATTGTGATGCTTTACGCCAAGGTTTAGGATGTGTATTAATGCAACGCACAAAAGTCATCGCATATGCCTCACGACAACTAAAAATTCATGAAAAGAACTATACGACGCACGATTTAGAACTTGGAGCAGTAGTTTTTGCACTCAAAATATGGAGACACTATCTATATGGCACCAAGTGTACAGTGTACACCGACCATAAGAGTCTTCAGCATATTTTTGATCAAAAACAACTCAATATGAGGCAACGTCGCTGGGTAGAGTTGTTAAACGATTACGATTGTAAAATCCGTTACCACCCCGGAAAAGCTAATGTTGTAGCTGATGCCCTAAGTCGAAAAGAAAGAGTAAAACCTCTTAGGGTCCGAGCTTTGAATATTACAATTCGTACTGATCTCACAAAGCAAATTCAAGCAGCACAGTTAGAAGCTTTAAAAGAAGAAAACGAAAAAGGTGAAATGAGCAAAGGGTTAGAAAAACAACTTGAAGTAAAAGCCGATGGAACCCTGTATTTTGCTGGTAGGATATGGGTACCAAGACATGGTAACCTAAGGCAACTAGTACTAGATGAAGCACACAAAACGAGGTACTCAATTCACCCAGGAAATGGGAAAATGTACCACGATCTCAAGAAGTTTTATTGGTGGCCTAATATGAAGACAGAAATTGCCACTTATGTAAGCAAATGTTTGACGTGTGCAAAGGTCAAAGCTGAGCACCAAAAGCCATCAGGATTACTGCAACAATCGGAAATTCCGCAGTGGAAATGGGAAAGAATAACCATGGATTTCATTACGAAATTGCCAAGGACTACAAGTAGTCATGATACTATTTGGGTGATAGTTGATCGTCTAACTAAATCAGCTCACTTTCTACCAATAAAAGAGACAGACAGTATGGAGAAATTAGCACGCCTATATTTGAAGGAAGTAGTTTCTAGGCATGGTGTACCTATCTCCATCATATCTGATCGCGACACCCGATTCACATCACGTTTTTGGTAGTCATTACAAAAAGCATTGGGAACTCGATTAGATATGAGCACCGCTTATCACCCACAGACAGATGGTCAAAGTGAAAGAACAATACAAACATTGGAAGACATGTTACGGGCATGCGTAATTGACTTTGGAACCAGTTGGGATCAACACTTGCCGTTGGCAGAATTTTCATACAATAACAGCTATCATACGAGCATCAACGCAGCGCCATTTGAAGCACTTTACGGTAGAAAGTGCAGATCTCCTATATGTTGGAGTGAAGTAGGAGAAAGACAACTTACTGGACCAGAAATTATTCACGAAACCACCGAAAAGATCATTCAAATACAACAGCGATTGAAAACGGCCATGAGTCGCCAAAAGAGTTATGCTGATGTAAGAAGAAAACCGCTAGAATTTCAAGTGGGCGACAAAGTCATGTTGAAAGTGTCACCCTGGAAAGGTGTTGTGCGATTCGGTAAACGAGGAAAGCTAAGTCCTAGGTACGTAGGACCATTTGAAATCACCGAAAGAATTGGAGCAGTTGCTTATCGATTAAATCTACCGCAAGAACTTAGTAGTGTTCATGACACATTTCACGTGTCAAATTTGAAGAAATGTTTAGCTAAAGAGGATGTCGTAATTCCTCTTGACAAAATACGAATCAATGATAAACTCCATTTTGTCGAAGAACCTGTTGAAATCATGGACCGTGAGGTCAAACAATTAAAACAAAGCAAAATACCGATAGTTAGAGTTCGTTGGAACGCTAGACGAGGACCCGAGTTTACTTGGGAACATGAGGATCAAATGAAGCAAAAGTATCCACATTTGTTCACTGATATCGCTCATAAAACAGGTACTACTCAAAATTTCGGGACGAAATTTTCTTTAACGGGGAGGTTATGTGATGACCCGGAAAATTTCGACTTATTTAAACCAATTCTCTATACGATTTATTATTTTGACACGTTAAACAAAGTCTGTTAGATTGAGTCTCAAAAATTTTAGAACTGTTTCATATATACAATTACCTTTGACTACTCTCGACGATTCATGAACAATTATATGTATGTATATATATATGTACAAGTAAAAACGACTTTCCTACAGTAAAACACTATTTGCTACAGTGAAAACGTACTTTGCTACAGTGCTACAGTGAAAACGACTTTGCTACAGTGATTTGCTACAGTAAACACTATTTGCTACAGTAAACACTATTTGCTACAGTAAACACTATTTGCTACAGTAAACGCTATTTGCTACAGTGAATACTATTTGCTGTCGACGAACTAGCAAACAAAACGGGAAAGGCGGCCATGCGATCGCATGGCAAAAACACTGAAAACTCATGCGATCGCATGAGCTACAGTAAATCGAAAAATACTATAAAAAGGCCAGTTTGTTCGACGATATACTTACAACATATTTTCTTATGTAAATTGAATTTTAATTTATAATTATAATTATAATTTTAATTTAAGTTAATAATAATAAAGTATATTCGAGGGTGTTTTAATTCGGGTTTCAAACCGCTTTAAGCTAAGAAAATATTGGGTATTGTTTGAGGTATTGTTCTTGAATCCAAGGCCAACCATACAGTCGTCTACCGTCATTACGTCTACGCAATTTGCCTACAATATTGAGTCTCAATATTGAACTGTGAGTTATAGTCTCCCTTTTTAAATGCTTTAAATATTTTTGGGCTGAGAATACATGCAATTTATTTTAAACGCAATAAGACACAAGTACATACAAAATTCTACACTGAGTTAAACCGAAAATCCCTTAGCTTTGGTAACTAGTAGCTGCCAGTACATAGGATATGGACTGGTGGGCGCGAATAATTGTATATGGATCGATAGGGCTTGACATCCCCGTCCGAGCTAGAGCGCTAGCCTTTTAACGGACGTATGTTATTTGAGTTTAAGACACGTTGGTTTGCGTGTATTAAAACGAATGGGGTAATTATCACTATAGCGTTAAGTTTAGTTACCAGGGTGCTCTGTTACGTAGAATCTATTGATAAACTTTTGATGAAATCTTGTGGTCTATCTTTATACATGTTTATGACTCGAGGAATTAAACCTATAACTCACCAACATTCGTGTTGACTTTTTAGCATGTTTTATTCTCAGGTCCTTAGAATGCTTCCGCTGTGATGTGCTTGTTGCCTGCATGGAGTCTCTCATGCTTTGTACAAAGTTTATTGCATTCAAAATAAAACTGCGTTGTGTAATAAATAACTGGACTGTGATGTCAACCTGTAAATTAAAGACTTATGTATTTCGGGGTTTTGCTTATACCTAAGCACTCACTCACATGTTTATAACTTTCTATGTTTAGAAAGTCACTTATTTTAATGAATGCAATATTTTATCAAAACGTATCATATAGAGGTCAAAACCTCACTGTGGAATCAATGATTAACGTGCCGCGTCAATAGCGATTTTGACGGGTCGTTACAGACTCGCACCCAGCGAGATGAAAGAACTGCAAAGCCAACTGCAAGAACTATTAGAACGTGGTTTCATTCGACCAAGCACATCACCATGGGGAGCTCCTGTTTTGTTTGTCAAGAAGAAGGATGGTACATTTAGGTTGTGTATTGACTACAGAGAGTTGAACAAACTTACCATCAAAAACCGTTATCCACTGCCGAGAATTGACGACTTATTTGATCAACTACAAGGCTCGTCGATTTATTCGAAGATCGATTTTAGTTCTGGATATCATCAAATGCGAGTAAAGGAGGATGATATTCCAAAAACTGCTTTTAGGACGCGTTATGGTCATTACGAGTTTATGGTTATGCCATTTGGATTGACTAACGCACCAGCTGTGTTCATGAACCTTATTAACCGAGTGTGTGGGCCATATCTTGACAAGTTTGTCATTGTTTTCATTGATGACATACTTATTTACTCAAAGAATGATCAAGAGCACAAAGAACATTTGAGAAAAGTGCTAGAAGTATTGAGGAAAGAAAAACTATACGCTAAGTTTTCAAAGTGTGCATTTTGGTTGGAAGAAGTTCAATTCCTCGGTCACATAGTGAACAAAGAAGGTATCCAGGTGGACCCGGCAAAGATCGAAACCGTTGAAAAGTGGGAAACCTCAAAAACTCCGAAGCATATACGTCAATTTTTAGGATTGGCTGGTTACTACAGAAGATTCATCCAAGATTTCTCCAAAATAGCAAAACCCTTGACTGCATTAACGTATAAAGGGAAGAAATTTGAATGGAAGGATGAACAAGAGAAGGCGTTTCAGTTATTGAAGAAAAAGCTAACTACGGCACCTATATTGTCATTTCCTGAAGGGAATGATGATTTTGTGATTTATTGTGACGCATCAAAGCAAGGTCTCGGTTGTGTATTAATGCAACGAACGAAGGTGATTGCTTATGCGTCTAGACAATTGAAGATTCACGAACAAAATTATATGACGCATGATTTGGAATTAGGCACGGTTGTTTTTGTATTAAAGACTTGGAGGCACTACTTATATGGGGTCAAAAGTATTATATATACCGACCACAAAAGTCTTCAACACATATTTAATCAGAAACAACTGAATATGAGGCAGCGTAGGTGGATTAAATTATTGAATGATTACGACTTTGAGATTCGTTACCACCTAGGGAAGGCAAATGTGGTAGCCGACGCCTTGAGCAGGAAGGACATAGAACCCATTCGAGTAAAATCTATGAATATAATGATTCACACTAACCTTACTACTCAAATAAAGGAGGCGCAACAAGGAGTTTTAAAAGAGGGAAATTTAAAGGATGAAATACCCAAAGGATAGGAGAAGCATCTTAATATTAGGGAAGACGGAACCCGGTATAGGGCTGAAAGGATTTGGGTACCAAAATTTGGAGATATGAGAGAAATGGTACTTAGAGAAGCTCATAAAACCAGATACTCAATACATCCTGGAACGGGGAAGATGTACAAGGATCTCAAGAAACATTTTTGGTGGCTGGGTATGAAAGCCGATGTTGCTAAATACGTAGGAGAATGTTTGACGTGTTCTAAGATCAAAGCTGAGCATCAGAAACCATCAGGTCTACTTCAACAACATGAAATCCCGAAATGGAAATGGAAAAACATTACCATGGATTTCATTACTAAATTGCCAAGGACTGCAAGTGGTTTTGATACTATTAGGGTAATAGTTGATCGTCTCACCAAATCTGCACACTTCCTGTCAATAAGAGAAGATGACAAAATGGATAAGTTAGCACGACTGTATTTGAAGGAAGTCGTCTCCAGACATGGAATACCAATCTCTATTATCTCTGATAGGGATGGCAGATTTATTTCAAGATTCTGGCAGACATTACAGAAAGCATTAGGAACTCGTCTATACATGAGTACTGCCTATCATCCACAAACTGATGGGCAGAGCAAAAGGACGATACAAACGCTTGAAGACATGCTACGAGCATGTGTTATTGATTTCGAAAACAGTTGGGATCGACACCTACCGTTAGCAGAATTTTCCTACAACAACAGTTATCATTCTAGTATTGAGATGGCGCCGTTTGAGGCACTTTATGGTAGAAAGTGCAGGTCTCCGATTTGTTGGAATGAAGTGGGGGATAGACAGATTACGGGTCCAGAGATAATACAAGAAACTACCGAGAAAATCATCCAAATTCAACAAAGATTGAAAACCGCCCAGAGTCGACAAAAGAGCTACGCGGAAAGTAAAATAAAAGATATAGAGTTTGAAATTGGAGAAATGGTCATGCTTAAGGTTTCACCTTGGAAAGGCGTTGTTCGATTTGGTAAACGTGGGAAACTAAATCCAAGGTACATTGGAACATTCAAGATTATAGATCGTGTCGGACCAGTAGCTTACCAACTGGAGCTACCTCAACAACTCACAGCTGTACATAACACTTTCCACGTCTCAAATTTGAAGAAATGTTTTGCTAAAGAAGATATCACTATTCTGTTGGACGAAATCCAAATCAATGAAAAACTTCAATTCATTGAAGAACCCATCGAAATAATGGATCGTGAGGTTAAGAGACTTAAACAAAACAAGATACCAATTGTTAAGGTTCGATGGAATGCTCGTAGAGGACCCGAGTTCACCTGGGAGTGTGAAGATCAGATGAAGAAGAAATACCCGCATTTATTTCCAGAAGATACGTCAACACCTCCAACTGCTTAAAATTTCGGGACGAAATTTATTTAACGGGTAGGTACTGTAGTGACCCGAACTTTTCCATGTTTATATATATATATTAAATGAAATTGTTATTTACATGATTACGTGTTTCCAACATGTTAAGCAATCAAACTTGTTAAGACTTGATTAATTGAAATAGGTTTCATATAGACAATTGACCACCCAAGTTGACCGGTGATTCACGAACGTTAAAACTTGTAAAAACTATACGATGACATATATATGGTTATATATATAGTTAACATGATTTTATTATAAGTATGTATCTCATTAGTTATTTTAACAATGAGTTATATACATAAAAATGAGACTATTAATTTAAGAAACTCGAAAACGATATATATAACGATTATCGTTATAACAACGTCTTACTAGGTACATATGAATCATATTAAGATATTGATACACTTGGTTAATTATGTTAAATGATAAGTAAATATATTATTAAGTGTATTAACAATGAAATACATATGTAAAAATAAGACTACTAACTTAATGATTTCGAAACGAGACATATATGTAACGATTATCGTTGTAACGACATTTAACTGTATATATATCATACTAAGATATATTATATATCATAATATCATGATAATATAACAATTTCACATCTCATTTGTTATAATAAACAATGGGATAACAACATTCAACAAGATCGTTAACCTAAAGGATTCAAAACAACATTTACATGTAACGACTAACGATGACTTAACGACTCAGTTAAAATGTATATACATGTAGTGTTTTAATATGTATTCATACACTTTTGAAAGACTTCAAGACACTTATCAAAATACTTCTACTTAACAAAAATGCTTACAATTACATCCTCGTTCAGTTTCATCAACAATTCTACTCGTATGCACCCGTATTCGTACTCGTACAATACACAGCTTTTAGATGTATGTACTTTTGGTATATACACTCCAATGATCAGCTCTTAGCAGCCCATGTGAGTCACCTAACACATGTGGGAACCATCATTTGGCGACTAGCATGAAATATCTCATAAAATTACAAAAATATGAGTAATCATTCATGACTTATTTACATGAAAACAAAATTACATATCCTTTATATCTAATCCATACACCAACGACCAAAAACACCTACAAACACTTTCATTCTTCAATTTTATTCATCTAATTGATCTCTCTCAAGTTCTATCTTCAAGTTCTGAGTGTTCTTCATAAATTCCAAAAGTTCTAGTTTCATAAAATCAAGAATACTTCCAAGATTGCAAGTTTACTTCCAAGTTTTCTAAATCCATTCCAAGTAATCATCCAAGATCAAGAAACCTTTGTTACTTACAGTAGGTTATATTTCTAATACAAGGTAATAATCATTTTCAAACTTTAATTCAATTTCTATAACTATAACAATCTTATTTCGAGTGGAAATCTTACTTGAAATTGTTTTCGTGTCATGATTCTGCTTCAAGAACTTTCAAGCCATCCAAGGATCCTTTGAAGCTAGATCCATTTTTATCATTTCCAATAGGTTTATCCAAGTAACTTGAGGTAGTAATGATGTTCATAACATCATTCGATTCATACATATAAAGCTATCTTATTCAAAGGTTTAAACTTGTAATCACTAGAACATAGTTTAGTTAATTCTAAACTTGTTCGCAAATAAAAGTTAATCCTTCTAATTTGACTTTTAAAATCAACTAAACACATGTTCTATATCTATATGATATACTAACTTAATGATTTAAAACCTGGAAACACGAAAAACACCGTAAAACCGGATTTACGCCGTCGTAGTAACACCACGGACTGTTTTGGGTTAGTTAATTAAAAACTATGATAAACTTTGATTTAAAAGTTGTTATTCTGGGAAAATGATTTTTATTATGAACATGAAACTATATCCAAAAATTATGGTTAAACTCAAAGTGGAAGTATGTTTTCTAAAATGGTCATCTAGACGTCGTTCTTTCGACTGAAATGACTACCTTTATAAAAACGACTTGTAACTTATTTTTCCGACTATAAACCTATACAATTTCTATTTAGATTCATAAAATATAGTTCAATATGAAACCATAGCAATTTGATTCACTCAAAACGGATTTAAAATGAAGAAGTTATGGGTAAAACAAGATTGGATAATTTTTCTCATTTTAGCTACGTGAAAATTGGTAACAAATCTATTCCAACCATAACTTAATCAACTTGTATTGTATATTATGTAATCTTGAGATACCATAGACACGTATACAATGTTTTGACCTATCATGTCGACACATCTATATATATTTTGGAACAACCATAGACACTCTATATGTGAATGTTGGAGTTAGCTATACAGGGTTGAGGTTGATTCCAAAATATATATAGTTTGAGTTGTGATCAATACTGAGATACGTATACACTGGGTCATGGATTGATTCAAGATAATATTTATCGATTTATTTCTGTACATCTAACTGTGGACAACTAGTTGTAGGTTACTAACGAGGACAGCTGACTTAACAAAATTAAAACATCAAAATATATTAAAAGTGTTGTAAATATATTTTGAACATATACTTTGATATATATGTATATATTGTTATAGGTTCGTGAATCAACCAGTGGCCAAGTCTTACTTCCCGACGAAGTAAAAATCTGTGAAAGTGAGTTATAGTCCCACTTTTAAAATCTAACATTTTTGGGATGAGAATACATGCAGGTTTTATAAATGATTTACAAAATAGACACAAGTACGTGAAACTACATTCTATGGTTGAATTATCGAAATCGAATATGCCCCATTTTATTAAGTCTGGTAATCTAAGAATTAGGGAACAAATACCCTAATTGACGCGAATCCTAAAGATAGATCTATTGGGCCTAACAAACCACATCCAAAGTACCGGATGCTTTAGTACTTCGAAATTTATATCATATCCAAAGGGTGTCCCGGAATGATGGGGATATTCTTATATATGAATCTTGTTAATGTCGGTTACCAGGTGTTCACCATATGAATGATTTTTATCTCTATGTATGGGATGTGTATTGAAATATGAAATCTTGTGGTCTATTGTTACGATTTGATATATATAGGTTAAACCTATAACTCACCAACATTTTTTTGTTGACGTTTAAAGCATGTTTATTCTCAGGTGAATACTAAGAGCTTCCGCTGTTGCATACTAAAATAAGGACAAGATTTGGAGTCCATGTTTGTATGATATTGTGTAAAAACTGCATTCAAGAAACTGATTTCGATGTAACATATTTGTATTGTAAACCATTATGTAATGGTCGTGTGTAAACAGGATATTTTAGATTATCATTATTTGATAATCTACGTAAAGCTTTTTAAACCTTTATTTATGAAATAAAGGTTATGGTTTGTTTTAAAAATGAATGCAGTCTTTGAAAAACGTCTCATATAGAGGTCAAAACCTCGCAACGAAATCAATTAATATAGAATGTTTTTAATCAATAAGAACGGGACATTTCATGCTCGAGCCATACTCAAATCCGACACTCAACTCTTTAAGTGACTTTTTCAATTTGAGTAGTGAGGTGAAAACAAAGAGATTGAATGAATTGGAAGAGGCAAGGAAGGTATACAAGGAGAAAATCAAGGAAGTTGATGTGTTAATGGAAAGGAATAAGAAAATCCGACATGAGAAACTGCTCATTGAGAAAGAAAGAAAAGAGACTGAGCTGAAGAAGAAGAAACTCTGAGCCGAGCAAGCTAAAGCCGAGGCATGGAATGTGATTAATGAGTGGTTCGAACGTGATAGGGTTAAAGTTAACATAAATATTAAAGAAGATGAGATCCGTCAGAGTTGGTGGAAATAAAACGTTGTTAACCCTGATCAGTTGAATAAGCCAGAACTCAAGCCAAAGTTTGTTAGTTTCTATGAAAGGGGAAAGAGAACCAAGAAGTATTCCAAGGGTAAAATTTTGAGCTGGGGTTACTTCAAGGAGATCAATTGTTTTGCGATCAAAAGGGAAGGAGGAGTTGATTATATGGCAAGACCGCGTCACTTCAAAACTCTACCTTACTTTGAGATCATGCAACTTGCAAAGCTGAAGATTTTGAATGCTGAAGATAGTGACCTTTCCAGGACGTTTCAGAGAAAACTCAGATATGAGTATAAGACAGGGAAATGGGATATCTTTAAGTCAACGGCCGCTAGGTTTTCCATGCATCCGACAAAGAGAAATTCGAAAGGTGGACCTGTTCGCGTTGTTAAGTTCCGTCCAGCTAAGTACATGAAACAGTCGCCCTTGATGCCCTTACCCAAGGATATATGTAAAAACTTCAGATGGTGGTTCTATGACGAGCTGTCGGAGGAAGCAGTGATTTTGACTACGATTGAGAAAGAAGATGGAAGCATACAGTTTGACAATGTGAGGATTCTAGATCCTATGTGGCTGAGAAACTTGTCGAGATTTGATGTGGAGACACTTCACCACCATCACATTACGTTCAGAGATGATAAAAAGGAGGAAGCTACAAGATATCAATGTGTGATCGATGTCTTCTATGCATACCTCAATAGAGAAAGTGATGCTCAAAGCTCAAACCAAGCTCTTGCCAACTGAATCCTGTCGGGTACTGTATTGCTAGTTTTATTTTGTTTTTGATGATGTATTTATGCGAGAGAGAGAATTTGGATGTGTATTTGATGTTAAACTGATGTTAATTTTGGACTTTTATGTATTTCACGAACGTTTACTTTATTGTAATCGATGGTCTAGGTCCTAGGGGGAGTTGTTGATGCATTTTCTGTAAGTCCCTAGACATCTACCTTACGTTTTGTGAACAAGTACTTCAGTTTATGGGCTACCATGATCGCTCGTTATTATCCTATCTGTGTTTATATATGGTTACAGGTACTGCAGGAACTCGATAAGGATATCTGACATTACTAGACTCTGTCGGACGTACAAGTGAAGTCTCACTTGTACGGCTGACAAGCTCATACGCACGGTTGAGCTGAGCTGAGTCACAAATCTAATCTGAGTATACATACACGAGGGAGTGATCACCCGCATGGCTGAGAAAGATCACTCGTACGAGTGACAGCTGACTCGCGCGGTTGATTCAACAGCCGGGGTATTTAAGTGTTATGTTCTTCATTTTAGGTTAAGCCTCTTATTACACACACGTCACTAAGATCTAGTGGCCTAATCAAATTCTCTCTCAACCCAAATCACTAAGGAGGTGAATAATAGCTCTAGGTGTTAATCTAATCACATAATCCATTGTTGTGGTTTGACTAAATTAATCCCAAAAAGCACAATATTCACTAGAATGATTTGATTCACTAATTCCTCCTTTGTGTGAATTAAACCTGTTGATTTCAAAGTTCCTAGTCATGTTTCATCAAACTTGTTGTTGAACCATTTGGTAACTTAAAACTTTGCAAGTCATGCACGTTTCAAATGAATGCGACATAATTTTTGTCAAACGCGTCTCATTTAGGGACTATAACCACGTAACGGGACCTAAGTTGACGGCGCCATCAATGGCAATTTTGGCGGTTCGTTACACTAATGATGCAGGATGCAAAATTGCATGACCCCATACAGATACTGGGAGTTTTGTTCTCATCATCAATGGTGTAGCTATTAACTGCAATCGTTTAATTAGTGATTCAGCTAAACCGTTTTGTGTATGCACATGGGCAACACGATGTTCAACAACAATCCCAATAGACATGCAAAAATCATTAAATGCCTGCGATGTAAACTCACCAACATTATCCAGTCTCACACTTTTAATAGTATAATAAGGAAAATGTGCTCTTAATTTAATAATTTGAGCAAGAAATTTTGCAAATGCCACATTTCGACTTGATAATAGACAAACATGAGACCATCTACTAGACGCGTCTATTAGCTTCATGAAATATCTAAATGGTCCATATGGTAGATGATTTGGTCCACATATATCACCTTGTATTCTTTCAAGAAACATTGGTGATTCTTTTTCAACCTTAAGAGGTGATGGTCTTATTATCAATTTTCTAAGTGAGCATGATGTACATGGTATAAGTGCATCATGAGGGATCTTTTGATCTGTCAATGGATGTCCATTTGTATTTTGAATTATTCTTTTCATCAATATTGATCTTGGGCGGCCTAATCTCTCATGCCACAGATTTATCATTACAGGATCACATGCCTTTTCATTAACTACCATGTGTGCTTCTGGTACATTTATATATGTATAATGTGTAAGTAACTAGAGGGGGGTGAATAGTTACTTAATACGATTTTTCAAACTTTTTCGATGATCAGCAAGATTTGAACAATCCTTGACCACTTTAATCAACTCAAACCAATGTGTGACGTGTATATGTTTGTAGTAATGCGGAACGTAGAGTAAAGAATATAAACATAAGGATTTATAGTGGTTTGGGTGGATGTTAACTAATCCACCTTAATCCACTCCCTGATTCACTAATCGAGAGTTTTGCTTCACTTCTCCAAATACGATGGAGATCCGATTTACAAGCCTTGTACTTCTTCTTAGACAATAAACCTAATTCTTCTATCCCTTTGAAAGATTACTTACAACTTAGATCAACCTGTCTTCACCTTGGACAAGTATTAATCCCTAATGGGATTATAGTTTCCTTTAAGGAAGATGATAGCTAAGCTAGCATATGCTTCTAATTACAAAGTACAAAGACTCACCCTTTCTATTGATGAGAATCCTAAGACAATTCTAAGGATTAATACAACACTATGTAAACTCACAAAGATAGTAATTTAAAAGTAAGTATACAAAACCCCTTCTATAATCTATGAGATTATAGAACATCTATTTCTAATTACAAACATATGTATAATTGTTATGTTCTTGTGATTCTCTGATGATTTTGATTTGTAGCATGCAAGAGGTCCAAGTCTTCAAAGTTTTCCAAGTCTTGCTATTTATATGGAGAAATAAAAAAACTAGTCGTTGCTGCAGCTGGGACCACGGTCGACCGTGGGTCGATCGCACGCGGTCCAGTCCAAAATACTTATCCGTTGTATAGTCATTTAAATCAGTTTTGAACATTAATCTTTGGACTCTTTACTTCATTTATCACCTGAAAAAGATACCCAACATCCTATACAAATACTATATGCATTAAATGTTTATTTGATTTTGATGTATTGTCTTGATAGTCACTTGTCATGCTCAAAGTGGAAAGTCTAACATTCTTGATACAAGTCATGTCAATCATTTGAGGCAATCTCCATTTTGTCATAATCTTTTATTTGTAATTAACACATTTGCTAAACCCTTATTGGTTGGTCAACATGTCATTGATGACAACAACCCACTTTAATCACAAAGCATGCTAGTATTCAAATATAAACTTGTTTGTGAATTAATTAAGTGTCTTAGTGATGTCTTAACAATTTAAGCAAGTAATATTAATTAAGCATGTTTCAATACATCAAGTTAAATCAAGTCAAGACATCAAGTTAAATCAAGTCAAATCCATTCATAAACTTGATTTTAGACTTAAGCAAACCTATGTATGTTAATGATTCATTATCTTTTAAGATTACTAAATTATGACATGTTAGGCATTATCCAAGTATCATATACTGAAGTAGTCTAAATACTAGTTGATGGAATCCTAACTTGTAACACATAGCAAGACAAGGTTCATACATATACATATTAAGGAGCTACTTAGCATTTAGCATTTAGTGCATAGTCAACTAATGCACATGTATTAATATAAAGTAGTCAAGTAATATTCATGTAATGACTAACAAGAGATCACTAATTAATCTAGGATTAAACATATAGTGATAACATAGCATAGAACTAAGGCTATGTAAGTTTTACTTGCAAAGTGGCTTTTGCAAGATTAATGTACAAGTATACATTAATATCCAACGCATGTACAAGGAAAGAGCGACTCTTGGTTGGGACTTGATGACCATCCTAAGTATGTCTAAAAATATTTTAGATGTACATGTTTTCCTATAACACTTACGTGTTATCCTTAATCAAGGCTTAATCATCATTAAGGTATCATTAGGTGTGATTAACCAAGATTAGTGTTCTAGTGACCAAAACTCCTTTAGATATGAAGGAGGAAACTATTCTAAGCATGTTTAAACAGATTTCATAAATTATAGATGCTCCGAAGTGGTTGAAGTAAAATCGGTGGAAATTAGGACAAAACCTTTTATGGTCGACCCACGGTTGACTGTGGAGTCGACTGTGCACCCCTGGTTTCATAAACTAGGGTGCTAGGTTCCATGGTCTGACATGCGGTTGACCGTGGACCTAATCGTGAAGCTTTTAAGCTTTGTTTGGTTTTGGTCTTTTGTTAGTGTAAGTGTGGATTAGTGAACTTGTATATTTATGTCAAGATGTCTACCATCACCTTCTAGTTATATACTGTCAAACCCCGTCCAAGTCCCCCTGGACGAAATCATCAATATCTGGTTCCAGTGCGATGGCCGACTCCAAGTAATGTCCTTAAAATGAGCAAATGCACAGCGGAAGACTCAATTCGTACCTGAGAATAACATGCTTTAAAAGGTCAACATAAAGTTGGTGAGTTATATAGGTTTGATGCTAGCAGCGTATTAACTATGGACCACAAGATTTCATATGTAAACATTTTAATAAAAATATTCTAAGTGGTTGAGCACTTGGTAACCATACTTAACAATTAATCACGTCGCATATTCCCTTTAATATGAAATCTTACTACACTGTACCAAGTGTAGTCACGAAACGAAGTACTGTGCAACCGTTGAATACTGGTCGTCCAGTCCGGTTGGGGTTGTCAGGCCCGATAGATCTATCAACAGGATTCGCGTTTACAATACCGCTGTAAATATTAGTTACCAAGCTACAGGGAAGTATGCCAGTGGTACAACTCAACGTAGAATATATTTTTCAGTTACTTGTGTCCATATAGTAAAACATAAAATACATGTATTCTCATCCCGAAATATTTAGAGTTTAAAAGTGGGACTATATACTCACCTAATTTATTTTGTAGTAAAAATACATATAACATCATTGAACAAGTGTAGGGTTGGCCTCGGATTCACGAACCTATATTATTTATATATTTGTTAATACACATAGTCGTAATCGAACAAATTAATATATTATTTTCTCAATTATATGTTTTATATATATATATATATATATATATATATATATATATATATATATATATATATATATATATATATATATATATATATATATATATATATATATATATATATCTTATAAACTTATTAATATTTAACCACATAGTGATATTAATCTATATATATCAAAAATTAATAATTTGTTATATGTAGTATTAATATAATTATTTAATATGTATTTTTAATATACAAAATATACACTTGTTAGAATGACAGTTTTGATAAAAATGATACCACTAATAATATTCTTAATCATAATACCATCATTAATGTTAATTATAATATTAATAATAATAGTCTTAAAATTATAATAATAATAAATAAATAAATAACTACCTCATGGGAGTAGTCCTTAAAAAGAATGCCCAAGTCCGGGTTTGAACCCGCGACGTCTCGCTATCCCTAATAACATTCTTAACCATTACACTATGTGTTTCAGTTCTGAAATAACACCCAACTTGGAACCCAGACTCGAACTCGTGACCTCTCGTCTAACCATTTCATTCCAAACCACTTGTTACTTTCTTGTATTTTCTCGCGTGACTATTTATTTAATATGTAATAAAACGATATTATTTTTCCTCGTTATCTAGTCATCATGATCATCATCACATTTTAATTCTCACTGCAACAATATCATTACTCTTTTCTTCATCAATTCAGCCCAAGAAGAAATACATAAATCCATTATGAACATTAATGGCCCAATCATAAAATTTTAGTAATTGGAATCGGACATGTGATATGTAAAAAAAATTTCAACTTGAACGTGTGATTGGTAATCCATTCTTTTCATTAGTCTATCCCCATCATCTTTCTTGACTCATAACCACTTCATCAATATATTTTTTTAAAAAAAAAAACACGACCCTACTCCCCTTTCGTATTCATGATTAACCATAATCATTCTATAAGAAATGGATCCCTTAGCAAAAATTAAATAATCATGCGTACATCTTTTGTCTCCCATTATCTCTATCCATTTTTTTTTATCAAGTGTAGTTATCTTTTTTTTTTTAAAGCAAAAAGGAGAACATAAAAATAGCCATGTTGTTTCACCACAATCCTCACGATAATCTTCTTTTCCACTGGTTCATCATCATAATTTCGTTCCAAAAAGAAAATAGCAATAATAGTGGGTTTGTGGTGGCGGTTATTTATTGGTGTTGAAGGTGTGGTTTCGAAAAAGACGATGAATAGTAACAGTAAACAGTCGACTATGGTGGCGTTTACAGCGGATATTAGCAGGTGGTTGTGGTTGATTAATCACGATAGAAATCGAAACATAACAGTAGCATGAATTAACCGAGCACAAAACAAAAAAAATATATATATAAGTTTGAATTGGGTGGAAAATGGTGGTTCGTTGGTGGGTGCACGATGAGATGAGATGACGGTTTGTGGTTATGGTGATATCATGGTGGCGGTGGTGGTTTTGGGGTTTCAAAGGTGGTGACGGAAGAAGGAAGGTGGTGGTCGTTGACGTGTGGTGATGGTTGTCGAGAAAAGTGATGGCCATAGTGGTCATGGGTGTTGACCGGTGATACCGGTGGTGTAGTTGTTCACGTCTAGGTGAAGATGACGACCGAATAATCATAACGAAACACAAGGTGATGGTTGTTCTATGGTTATGATTCCCGATGATGATGGTAGTCTCGGTTTCCATTAAGAGAGAAAAAAAACAAGAGAGATAGGTGGTGTGATCGGTGATCATGGAGGTTGTGGTGGTGTTTAGAGACCGAAGACGGTGGCGATCAAGTTAGTGATCATGGTGTTTCTTGGTTTGGATTGTTAAAAAAAAAAAAAAAAAAAAAAAAAAAAAAAAAGGCAGATGATCTTGCAATGAAAAAAATGATGCTTCTTTTTATAATTAACACATGTGTAACTGTATACCTAATATAACATATTTGACAACTAAGTCACAAATTTAGTACAGTAAATCAATTAGCATAAAGTAAAATAGGATAATCAATCAACACAGTAAAGCAGTCGGATAATTGTATTTTGTGCCGACAGTTTATCCTTGATAGCTGTATTGTGTCTATTGCTAAACAGTTAATGCATAAAAGTGTTCCTAAAAATCCCGAATTTTTAGATTAATCAAATTAAATTATTTCACTCATTACCTGATTGAAACCTGATCAAAAAGGTTCATTAATTATTTATTTTCTGTCTCACTTAATGTGTACGGAGTACTAAAACTTAAGCTAAAAGGGGTAAAGATACTTTTATTGATCCCATAATAGTTTATTAATATAATTAATTTATTATTTATAATTATTTACACATATAATTATCTATACATATATTTCTGTTTACAATTAAAGGTTCGTGAATCGTCGGGCATGGTCAAAGGGTAACGGATATCCGAATATAGTTTTCAAACTTTCCAGACTCAACATTACAGATTCTGCTTATCGTGTCGGAAACATATAAAGATTAAGGTTTAAATTTGGTCGGAAATTTCCGGGTCGTTACAGTACCCACCTGTTAAAGAAATTTCGTCCCCGAAATTTGATCAAGATCGTCATGACTAACAATAAAATGTTTTTTTTATGACGAATATTAATTGATAACTAGAGTTTTATCACCATTTAGTAATAGTGGTAAAACAATTCGATTATGTGAAGAGTATGAGTGAAGCTATCGCGAGAGAGTGAAATGAGTAAATGTGGAATTGTTTTACCCGTTGACGTAGTTATGATTGATTTCCGAAATTTATGGGATTCAAAGAAAATCTTACGTAATAAGATTTGGTTCTTCAGCGATCAGAATCTTCTTTAATTTAATGCGATAATCTGTTTCAATTTCTCTGTCAGATATTTCACTATAAATCCACCTCCTTCCCTTCCTTACTTCCATACTTCACATCTTCTATCCTTTCTCTTTCATCTACCACCGGAAGAATCTATTCACTTCTATCATTTCCCCGGAATTATAATGTTTTTAATTCTCCCATGTCTTTACGTTGCAATACGTATTGATATACACGGTTTGTAAATCCTGGATGATTTTTGAGTTTTATATCCTTCATTATCTTTCGGAGCTTCATGCTTTCGTTTTCTCCTCCCGACATCGAGTCAAGCGAGCAAGGGTCCGGAAATTCATAGGTATGAAATTTGGAATGAACATATCTAATGCTCTTAGAAAGAAATGATAATGTCACGATTTTGAGTTGTCAAATTACCAGAATATCTTGGAAAGATAGAACTATCAAGACGATATGTTCCTAATACATTTGGGAATTGGACAGAATATAAGAGCCGTGTAACATGGCACATGATGATGATACTGTAAATCATCACATTCCATTAGAAACTTAACATGACTTACTGTAATATAATGAAGTTGATCAAGTTTCATTATATTATACTAATTCATGCATCAGTTCCCAACATTACTTCAAAACATTCATATTTCAATTTCGAAGGTTTCAGAATTTAGAAACTAACATAGTTTCTTTTATTTTATAACGCAGATATTACGGAAAGATACATGATCGCAGATAGGAGTAGTTGTGAAAATATCTCCTGAAATATGGAGAATATATATAACGGAAGATATGAAAATATCTTATAATATCTACGATAAAATGTTGATGAAGAATATCATCCGAAAAGATTTAAAATAAGGAGTAGGGTTCTTACTAACGATTTTAGCGGGCAATGAATCATTTGAATCCTTTGAAGTCGAGTTTAGTTTTCATGATTTGTTCACGGTTTCCTTCATACTTTGCTCAATCCGTTTTCCAATTTCAATCCTTCTCTTTTTCTGAGCTTTTCCAACATACTTTACTTCATCGTAAACTTTTGACTGTTAAGGTTGTTTACGGTTTTTGCTGCTTCATCATCATTTCAAGAACTACTTCATAGTCCAGGGTGTTTTTCAGAAACTTCACATTCGAAATATGTAATTCTTAGGGATAGACGTTTTCGGTATAACTTGAAGAATTTCTACGAGATTTTCAAAATACTGATTGCGAATTTCGCCGGAGAGATGATGAACTGCTGGTACATCTGATGATGATATCGTGGAATATAAAAGATTCTCCGGTAACGATGGCGAAAGGACAAGGTATAAATATCGAGGTTTTAATAAAAGTAGTCTTTCTGGGAAGTCGAAGTGAAGCTGTGACAAAAATTAGCTTCTTGAAAAGAAATCGTAAAGTTGTTTTTGCTAATAAATGACAAAGAATTCAACACGGTATGTGTTAAACTATGAATTTTTGGATTTGAGAGTTTTTCAGGTGCATAAATCTTTTCTTCCGTAGATGGAGTGCGGTTGGTTCATCTTTCCGATCGAGGTGTTTTCAAGAATCATGAAAAGTTGTGAATGCGAATTGTATCGTCAAGATACGAATAAGGTTTAAAATAGAATCCAGTGGCAAACTTGAAGAATTGTTTAGTTTCATATGTTTTAATCAGCATTTTAACTCATTTTAATTGTCCAAAGTTAGCAATCCAATAGTCCAATTGTCCAATAGTCCGATAGTTCAATAATATATGTATATATATATATATGTAATATTCGAATTAAATAATACATATCGTGACCCGTGTACCGGTCTCAGTGTCGATCACAACTCAAAGTATATATATATTTTGGAATCAACTCCGACCCTGTATAGCCAACTCCCACCTTCACATATAGAGTGTCCATGGTTGTTCCGAAACATATATATAGATGGGTCAATATGATAAGTCGAAACCTTGTATACGTGTCCCGTTATTTAAAGTGCGTAAAATGTAAAGTGCAGAAATAAAATAACAATAAATAAAATTGCGACAATGTAAATTGCGATAAAATAAATGTTAGCCGGGAACAGTTAGCTAGGAACAGTTAGCGTGGATTCCTAATAATATTTCAATTAGTTAATTCGTCTGTTTCTAACAAATTTTATTTTGTTCAATATTTTCTTCGTTATGCCACTTGTTGAATTCTGATAGGTCAAAATTCAAATATGAAATTTGAATAGAAATGGTTATTCTGTGGTGAACGGATACGTATATCGGTAGTCGTAGGTAGGATAGTAAATGACCGTTGAATCAGATTCGAAGAATGTACAATGTAACTTATTAATGTGAATTCTAAATATTCCTCGGGTACTAACCACCCGTTAAAATATTTTCATCATTAACAGTTTGTACGAAAGAATTTTTAATTACGATCTTTATGAAAATATACTTGCATATATATTTTCTTCAGATGAAATTATGGATTTAATGAGTCAATAAGATATTAAACTCATTTGATTTATCGTTAATACTAGATTACATGATCTCTAAAACATTAGAGATTTCATAATCACCATGTCGAATGAAGATATATGAGGTAGAATGTTACGTAAAGTGAAGGTAATCGATGTAAAACAATATGTAGAACGAGGATTATACTTGAAGTACAGATGATGATATTGAGGCGTGTGATATTGATATTCGAGGTACAGATCGTGATGTTGAGATTTACGACGTGATTGTGGTTGGAATGATAAGTGTATTGTCGGTGTTGATGATGGTGGTACAGATTATACTGCTGGTGCTGCTGCTGATGTTTGTAACCTCCGCACCAGATTCTCCAAAACCATTACTCGAGCACTTAGTTCGTTAACTTCTTTTATTATGTCGGGATGATTGACGATTGGAACGAGCGGGTGAGTAGGATTCGAAATATAGGATAATATATATTCGTAACGGGATACTCTAAAAATGAGAGGGTAAATGGTTTCTCGAACAGGTTCGCCGGTAAGTGCTTTCAGGTTCATTGCCAAGAGAAAATCGATGAATGAAATGGATCTTCGATGTGAAATGATTATCGAATATAGGATGATATTCTAACTTCATAGAATATCTACATATAATACTAAAGATTTCGTAGCCTACAGAGGAACCTACGGCATATGACAGGCAAATCTACAGATACTCCAAGATAGGAATTATCAGATACGCTAAGATTTGAATTTCGTCTATACACTATCAATGCACTAAATGCAGTAGAACGTGTCTAGACCTGAGAATGATAGGCAGGCAATTTCCTAAGGATTATAAGCAGATGGTTTCCGACTAGATATGATAAGAAAAACTTTTGACATATAGACACGGTCAAAGTCCAGACTCATTAATGTATTCTAACAACTACTAGTCAGACACACTAATGCAAGACCTGGTTCGCTAAGACCAACGCTCTGATACCATTCTGTCAAACCCCGTCCAAGTCCCCCTGGACGAAATCATCAATATCTGGTTCCAGTGCGATGGCCGACTCCAAGTAATGTCCTTAAAATGAGCAAATGCACAGCGGAAGACTCAATTCGTACCTGAGAATAACATGCTTTAAAAGGTCAACATAAAGTTGGTGAGTTATATAGGTTTGATGCTAGCAGCGTATTAACTATGGACCACAAGATTTCATATGTAAACATTTTAATAAAAATATTCTAAGTGGTTGAGCACTTGGTAACCATACTTAACAATTAATCACGTCGCATATTCCCTTTAATATGAAATCTTACTACACTGTACCAAGTGTAGTCACGAAACGAAGTACTGTGCAACCGTTGAATACTGGTCGTCCAGTCCAGTTGGGGTTGTCAGGCCCGATAGATCTATCAACAGGATTCGCGTTTACAATACCGCTGTAAATATTAGTTACCAAGCTACAGGGAAGTATGCCAGTGGTACAACTCAACGTAGAATATATTTTTCAGTTACTTGTGTCCATATAGTAAAATATAAAATACATGTATTCTCATCCAGAAATATTTAGAGTTTAAAAGTGGGACTATATACTCACCTAATGTATTTTGTAGTAAAAATACATATAACATCATTGAACAAGTGTAGGGTTGGCCTCGGATTCACGAACCTATATTATTTATATATTTGTTAATACACATAGTCGTAATCGAACAAATTAATATATTATTTTCTCAATTATATGTTTTATATATATATATATATATATATATATATATATATATATATATATCTTATAAACTTATTAATATTTAACCACATAGTGATATTAATCTATATATATCAAAAATTAATAATTTGTTATATGTAGTATTAATATAATTATTTAATATGTATTTTTAATATACAAAATATACACTTGTTAGAATGACAGTTTTGATAAAAATGATACCACTAATAATATTCTTAATCATAATACCATCATTAATGTTAATAATAATATTAATAATAATAGTCTTAAAATTATAATAATAATAAATAAATAAATAACTACCTCATGGGAGTAGTCCTTAAAAAGAATGCCCAAGTCCGGGTTTGAACCCGCGACGTCTCGCTATCCCTAATAACATTCTTAACCATTACACTATGTGTTTCAGTTCTGAAATAACACCCAACTTGGAACCTAGACTCGAACTCGTGACCTCTCGTCTAACCATTTCATTCCAAACCACTTGTTACTTTCTTGTATTTTCTCGCGTGACTATTTATTTAATATGTAATAAAACGATATTATTTTTCCTCGTTATCTAGTCATCATGATCATCATCACATTTTAATTCTCACTGCAACAATATCATTACTCTTTTCTTCATCAATTCAGCCCAAGAAGAAATACATAAATCCATTATGAACATTAATGGCCCAATCATAAAATTTTAGTAATTGGAATCGGACATGTGATATGTAAAAAAATTTCAACTTGAACGTGTGATTGGTAATCCATTCTTTTCATTAGTCTATCCCCATCATCTTTCTTGACTCATAACCACTTCATCAATATTTTTTTTTTAAAAAAACACGGCCCTACTCCCCTTTCGTATTCATGATTAACCATAATCATTCTATAAGAAATGGATCCCTTAGCAAAAATTAAATAATCATGCGTACATATTTTGTCTCCCATTAACTCTATCCATTTTTTTTTATCAAGTGTAGTTATCTTTTTTTTTTAAAGCAAAAAGGAGAACATAAAAATAGCCATGTTGTTTCACCACAATCCTCACGATAATCTTCTTTTCCACTGGTTCATCATCATAATTTCGTTCCAAAAAGAAAATAGCAATAATAGTGGGTTTGTGGTGGCGGTTATTTATTGGTGTTGAAGGTGTGGTTTCGAAAAAGACGATGAATAGTAACAGTAAACAGTCGACTATGGTGGCGTTTACAGCGGATATTAGCAGGTGGTTGTGGTTGATTAATCACGATAGAAATCGAAACATAACAGTAGCATGAATTAACCGAGCACAAAACAAAAAAAAATATATATATATAAGTTTGAATTGGGTGGAAAATGGTGGTTCGTTGGTGGGTGCACGATGAGATGAGATGACGGTTTGTGGTTATGGTGATATCATGGTGGCGGTGGTGGTTTTGGGGTTTCAAAGGTGGTGACGGAAGAAGGAAGGTGGTGGTCGTTGACGTGTGGTGATGGTTGTCGAGAAAAGTGATGGCCATAGTGGTCATGGGTGTTGACCGTTGATATCGGTGGTGTAGTTGTTCACGTCTAGGTGAAGATGACGACCGAATAATCATAACGAAACACAAGGTGATGGTTGTTCTATGGTTATGATTCCCGATGATGATGGTAGTCTCGGTTTCCATTAAGAGAGAAAAAAAAACAAGAGAGATAGGTGGTGTGATCGGTGATCATGGAGGTTGTGGTGGTGTTTAGAGACCGAAGACGGTGGCGATCAAGTTAGTGATCATGGTGTTTCTTGGTTTGGATTGTTAAAAAAAAAAAAAAAAAAAGGCAGATGATCTTGCAATGAAAAAAATGATGCTTCTTTTTATAATTAACACATGTGTAACTGTATACCTAATATAACATATTTGACAACTAAGTCACAAATTTAGTACAGTAAATCAATTAGCATAAAGTAAAATAGGATAATCAATCAACACAGTAAAGCAGTCGGATAATTGTATTTTGTGCTGACAGTTTATCCTTGATAGCTGTATTGTGTCTATTGCTAAACAGTTAATGCATAAAAGTGTTCCTAAAAATCCCGAATTTTTAGATTAATCAAATTAAATTATTTCACTCATTACCTGATTGAAACCTGATCAAAAAGGTTCATTAATTATTTATTTTCTGTCTCACTTAATGTGTACGGAGTACTAAAACTTAAGCTAAAAGGGGTAAAGATACTTTTATTGATCCCATAATAGTTTATTAATATAATTAATTTATTATTTATAATTATTTACACATATAATTATCTATACATATATTTCTGTTTACAATTAAAGGTTCGTGAATCGTCGGGCATGGTCAAAGGGTAACGGATATTCGAATATAGTTTTCAAACTTTCCAGACTCAACATTACAGATTCTGCTTATCGTGTCGGAAACATATAAAGATTAAGGTTTAAATTTGGTCGGAAATTTCCGGGTCGTTACATATACATATGTCATCATCAAACACTTATTGTTATGGGTTAAGATTAGTATAGTCATTTAGCATAATTTCACATTAACCCACATTCTCCCCCTACATAAACTAGAACTAAGTCTTGGTAGTTTTTCAATCACATGATTCTTGTCAGTGATACTTAAATATTTATTATTTTCTGTTGTCACTGACTGATAATCATATCCATTTTGGTATATGCCAGAGAAGCTTAACAAATTTCTCTTTGAAATGGGAGAAAATAAGGCATTATTTATTAAAAAATTTGTACCATTTGGTAACATGAGTTTTGCCTTTCCCATTCCGTTTATTAAATATGCAGGACCTGATATAGTATGTACAGTTCCTTTTGGTTGCTTTAAAATCAGTGAAATATTTTTAAGATTTGAGTATGGTGCATGTGGTATCACTGTTTGCAATACAAAGATCTCCACCATTTGACTGATTTGGCACTCCCATAGTATACATCATGAACTTCAAAAGTATGAGAAACAAATAATGAGTACATAATTCATCAATATATTACATTCAAAATATGTTATAAACGAAGGTACATAATAAGGAAACATATAGTAAAGTAGATATGGTATAGATCAAAAATCTACATCTATTTATTTATAAGGGACATACAAAAGGATATATATATATATAGTCAAGTTCAAAAGAAAATCACAAAAAAGGCAAGAACTGCGAGAACCTTTAAACTACAAAGATTTTCACATGTGAGTAGATTGAATCACCCATAAATGTTGATGGAGAGTAAGAATGAACATAAAATAGTTTGTAAAAACTTATATTTTACCTATATAACCAAATATATAATTTCTCGTTCACATGTGCATATTTGTTTGTGATACATGTGAAAATTTCATATAATTAACAATTTAACATGTAATTTGTGGTAAGGGAGCTGATACTTCCACCATCAAATTTACTTGTTCCACCATCTTTATAAGCTTTTGTTCCAAAAATATCCCTACATAACTTATAACAAAAACATTGTGCAAGGTAATCATTAAGGGTAGTTTAGAAAATTCATGTGGAAGAAGTAAATATGATGGTGGAAATATCATCTCCCTTATGGTAATGAACATATGTTTATAAATGATATGAACATTAGTTAACATTTGCTTGTTATTTGTTGCATTTAAATGCATAAAAACTATAAAATTAGAAAGTTCTCGTAGTTCTCGCCTTTTTTGTGGTTCTCGTTTGAACCTCCCCTATATATATATATATATATATATATATATATATATATATATATATATATATATATATATATATATATATATATATATTCTAGATATTTATTCATTAAAGTAGTCACTTGTTGGCTCAGTGATTTTTGTATCAAAGTTATCCACAAGGTTTGCCTCTTTTCCTTTTCCCTTTAGGGATTCTTGATATTGATTAACAAAATATTGATTTGTTCGAAAGTTTTTAGAATAGTGGTCAACTTTACCACATCGATAACAAGAATCTTCAATATTCTTTAAAGACCCTCCTTCAACATTGTGATTTGTGGAATTGTATGGTGGTTGGAATTTATAAATTTGTGGATTATTATTTCTTTGTCCACGACCACCATAACCATTACGACCACGACCACCACGACCATTACCATAAGGATGATTTCGAACATAGTTATGATTTTTATTATTGTTATGGTAATTTCCATGATGATGGTTTTAGCCAATATGACCACGACCTCGTCCACGTCCTTGTCCATCTGCATTTCTTCTTTTATTATTATTATTATTGTTAATTGCATTAGCTTCAGGGAATGCTAGTGCACCCGTACGATGAGAATATTGATTTTTCATCAGTAATTCTTTATTCACTTCTGCAAATAAGAGATACGTTTGAAGTTTGGAAAAAGTTTTGTAATTCTGCAATCTTAAATTTTTTTATACATTTATGTTTGCAGAATGCATTATGGAGAAAGTTTTCTCCATCATATCAGCATCACTTATTTCTTGACCACAGAATTGAAGCTTTAAACGGATCTTGAACATGGCCGAGATGTATTCATTTACCTTTTTAAAGTCTTGGAACCTTAGATTTCTCCATTCTTCTCTCGCAGCTGGAAGTAACATTTCGTTTTGATTATCGAATCTACTCTTGATACTTTTCCATAAAACATGTGGATCTTTGATAGTGAGATACATATGTTTTAAGGTGATATCAATATGTGTGCGAATAAAAGCAATTGATGTTAGTTTATCTTAATCAGAACAAGTATTATTTTCTTTTAAAGTTTCTAGATTAGCCAATGATCCAAGATTTATTTCTACGTCCATAACCCATAATGTTGTAGTGACCCGAACTTTTCAATGTTTATATATATTAAATAAATTTGTTATTTACATGATTAATTGTTTTCAACATGTTAAGCAATCAAACTTGTTAAGACTTGATTAATTGAAATAGGTTTCATATGGACAATTGACCACCTAAGTTGACCGGTGATTCACAAACGTTAAAACTTGTAAAAACTATATGATGACATATATATGGTTATATATATAGTTAACATGATATTATGACAAGTAAATATCTCATTAGGTATTTTAACAATGTGTTATATACAAATAAAATGAGTCTATTGAATTAAGAAACTCGAAAACGATATATATAACGATTATCGTTATAACAACGTCTTACTAAGTACATATGAAATATATTAAGATATTGATACATTTGGTTATTTATGTTAAATGATAAGTAAATATATCATTAAGTGTATTAACAATGAACTACATATGTAAAAATAAGACTACTAACTTAATGATTTCGAAACGAGACATATATGCAACGATTATCATTGTAACGACATTTAACTGTATATATATCATACTAAGATATATTATATATCATAATATCATGATAGTGTAACAATTTAACATCTATTTAGATATAATAAACAATGGGTTAACAACATTTAACAAGACCGTTAACCTAAAGGTTACAAAACAACATATACATGTAACGACTAACGATGACTTAACGACTCAGTTAAAATGTATTTACATGTAGTGTTTTAATATGTATTCATACACTTTTGAAAGACTTTAAGACACTTATCAAAGTAGTTCTTCTTAACAAAAATGCTTACAATTACATCCTTGTTCAGTTTCATCAACAATTCTACTCGTATGCACCCGTATTCGTACTCGTACAATACACAGCTTTTAGATGTATGTACTATTGGTATATACACTCCAATGATCAGCTCTTAGCAGCCCATGTGAGTCACCTAACACATGTGGGAACCATCATTTGGCAACTAGCTTGAAATATCTCATAAAATTACAAAAATATTAGTAATCATTCATGACTTATTTACTTGTAAACAAATTTACACATCCTTTATATCTAATCCATATAACAACGACCAAAAACACCTACAAATACTTTCATTCTTCAATTTTCTTCATCTAATTGATCTCTCTCAAGTTCTATCTTCAAGTTCTAAGTATTCTTCATAAATTCTATAAGTTCTAGTTTCATAAAATCAAGAATACTTCCAAGTTTGCTAGCTTACTTCCAATCTTGTAAAGTGATCATCCAACCTCAAGAAATCTTTCTTATTTATAGTAAGATATCTTTCTAATACAAGGTAATACTCATATTCAAACTTTGATTCAATTTCTATAACTATAACAATCTTATTTCGAGTGAAAATCTTACTTGAACTTGTTTTCGTGTCATGATTCTGCTTCAAGAACTTTCAAGCCATCCAAGGATCCTTTGAAGCTAGATTTATTTTTCTCATTTCAAGTAGGTTTATCCACAAAACCTGAGGTAGTAATGATGTTCATAACATCATTCGATTCATATATATAAAACTACCTTATTCGAAGGTTTAAACTTGAAATCACTAGAACATAGTTTAGTTAATTCTAAACTTGTTCGCAAACAAAAGTTAATCCTTCAAACTTGACTTTTAAAATAAACTAAACACATGTTTTATATCTATATGATATACTAACTTAATGATTTAAAACCTGGAAACACGAAAAACACCGTAAAACCGGACATACGCCGTCGTAGTAACATCGCGGGCTGTTTTGGGTTAGTTAATTAAAAACTATGATAAGCTTTGATTTAAAAGTTGTTCTTCTGGGAAAATGATTTTTCTTATGAACATGAAACTATATCCAAAAATCATGGTTAAACTCAAAGTGGAAGTATGTTTTTTCAAAATGGTCATCAAGACGTCGTTCTTTCGACTGAAATGACTACCTCTTACAAAAATGACTTGTAACTTATATTTACGACAATAAACCTATACTTTTTCTGTTTAGATTCATAAAATAGAGTTCAATATGAAACCATAGCAATTTGATTCACTCAAAACGGATTTAAAACGAAGAAGTTATGGGTAAAACAAGATTGGATATTTTTTGATTGTTGTAGCTACGGGAAATATTGTAACAAATCTATATGAATTATATCCTAGCTAACTTATATTGTATTATACATGTATTCTAATATATTATGTTATCTTGGGATACCATAGACACGTATGCAAATGTTTTGACATATCATATCGACCCATCTATATATATTATTTGGAACAACCATAGACACTCTATATGCAGTAATATTGGAGTTAGCTATACAGGGTTGAGGTTGATTCCAAAAAATATATATACTTTTAGTTGTGATCTAGCCTGAGACGTGTATACACTGGGTTGTGGATTGATTCAAGATAATTTATATCAATTTATTTCTGTACATATAACTATGGAGAACTAGTTGTAGGTTACTAACGAGGACAGCTGACTTAATAAACTTAAAACATCAAAATGTATTAAAAGTGTTGTAAATATATTTTGAATATACTTTGATATATATGTACATATTTGTTATAGGTTCGTGAATCGACTAGTGGCCAAGTCTTACTTCCCAACGAAGTAAAAATCCGTGAAAGTGAGTTATAGTCCCAATTTTAAAATCTAATATTTTGGGATGAGAATACATGCAGTTTTATAAATGTGTTACGAAATAGACACAAGTAATTTAAACTACATTATATGGGTGAATGATCGAAGCCGAATATGCCCCTTTTGCTTGGTAACCTAAGAATTAGTAAACCGATCTACTAATTGACGCGAATCCTAAATATAGATCTATTGGGCCTAACGAACCCCATCCTAAGTACCGCATGCTTTAGTACTTCGAATTCATTTTTATCATGTCCGAAGGATTTCCCGAAATGATAGGGGATATTATTATATGCATGTTGTTAATGTCGGTTACCAGGTGTTCACCATATGAATGATTTTTATCTCTATGTATGGGATGTATATTGAAATATGAAATCTTGTGGTCTATTATTATGATTTGACAATATATAGGTTAAACCTATAACTCACCAACATTTTTGTTGACGTTTTAAGCATGTTTATTCTCATGTGATTATTAAGAGCTTTCGCTGTTGCATACTAAAATAAGGACAAGATTTGGAGTCCATGCTTGTATGATATTATGTAAAAACTGCATTCAAGAAACTTATTTTTGATGTAATATATTCTTATTGTAAACCATTATGTAATGGTCGTGTGTAAACGGTATATTTTAGATTATCATTATTTGATAATCTACGTAATGCTTTTTAAACCTTTATAGATAAAATAAAGGTTATGGTTGTTTTAAAAATGAATGCAGTCTTTGAAAAACGTCTCATATAGAGGTCAAAACCTCGCAACGAAATCAATTAATATGTAACGTTTATAATCTATATGAACGAGACATTTCAGTTGGTATCCGAGCGTTGGTGTTAGAGAACCAGAAATTTGCATTAGTGTGTCTTATCGAGTTTGTTAGAATACATTAGTGAGTCTGGACTTCGACCGTGTTTTCTTTAAAAACGATTGCTTAACACTTTTGTTGTAAACTATATATTATTAACATGTAAATATTATGTGATATATTAACCTCTTAATGTGTTTGATATTGTGTGATATATGTCTACCACTAGTACAAATCCCATCGATTCACCTAATAATAATGAAGAGTCGAATATATTTTGGGAAGATTCACAAATTCCCGAAGAGGAACCGGAAGAAGAGGAACCAGAAGAGGAGGAATCGGAAGAGGAGGAACCGGAAGAGGAGAAATCGGAAGAGGAGGAACCGGAAGAAGAAGAGGTTCTGGAGGAAGAAATATTGATACCTATAGTAAATCAATTAAATAAAAGAAAATCCTCAACCAACGGACCAAAGTTAATAACGGTCAATGGTGTTTCCGCCGAGGAAGCAAAATATTGGGAAGATTATCAATTTTCCGATGAATCAGATCCCGATGAGGATTCTGATGATGTTATAGAAATTACCTCGACCCAATTTAATAAAGCGAAAGAAAATAATAAGGGAAAAGGTATAAAAATAGAGAAACCCGATTCCAACCCCGATGATCTTTATATGTATCGGTAACATCCGTATTTCCTAAAATGTAACAATGACCCGGGAACCTCTAAACCACCAGGTTTTTCTAAACCATTATGGAAAACGATGGCTCGTATTAGAGGAACACCATATATTCCAAGAAAATTAGGAAAACGAACCAAGTCCGAAGAAGAAGAAACCAGCGATTCAGATTAGAGGGTTGTAATCATGTTGTGTATTATATGTATTGTAGTGTGCTTGTACTTTTATGTTCTATGTAAAAATTACTTGTATTGTTTGCTAATTATCTTTTACGAATCTAATCCTTGTCTATTTTACAGTATAAAAACAAAATGGACGTTAAGGGTAGACAACCAAATATTTTAGAAGATCTACCAGAGGATATGATTGACAAAATCTTGTCTAGAGTCCGTCAGAATTCATCAGCACAATTAATTATGGAAAAATTAACTTGTCAAACATTTGAAAGTCTTTTTAGAAATGTCTTAGTTTATAAAAGGCTTTCCTTTGATAGGTGAGGTATATCACATTGGGGAGACCGTAAGTTACGCCGTGTTTTCTTTAAATCGTTAAATGCGGGGAACCCCAAATGCAATTTTACGCTACGGGTTAAGAACCTATTTTGACTCAACATATCCCAACATAGGATTTCGTGAATTAGAAAGAGCTTCTAACATGCAACATAAAGAAGCATGTTATGCTTACGGGTTAGTGATGTTCGCTTCTTACCAAAGTGGAAAAAGAACATCGGATTGCAGCTTTTAAATAAAACCTTCCCACAAGTGAGAGATTCAGTAGTTGGGGTAAGAAACAAGGTTTTTAGATTATTACGAGGTTGTTGGACATTACGAAACCCTCGTCCTTTTGATGACATTACAACATGCTGCCTAGCCAATGGTCATAACGGTTATTTTCCACAAGACCAATGATAGGAAGTCGTCTTAGTAAAACCAGAATGCATGACTTGTTTCTGGACTTATGAATTACGTGTCTTTATTTCCTTTGCTGAACAACTTGCGTATTAACTAGGTTTATCTTCAAAAACTGTCCTGTATCAAAGTGTACTATATTTCATGTTATATGTAATATAGCGAAGTAGTAAGTTTGAAGAATATTTGTATGTGATATATTATTATAATCAGTTTTTCATATGGAATTGTAGTAGTTGAATTGTATATTAGCTACTAAGTATGAACTTAACGGGTTGGTAGTACCCGAATTTAAACTTATAAAACGCTAATATGAAGAAAAAGCTTTTATAAATGAGTTCATATTATGCTACGAAATACTATTGACTACTCTTAATATTCTGTATGATTAACTCGATTCAGTTGGCTATTTTGAAGGAAATGGCAACGACTACTCGACACACCATGAATATGAGCGAAGAGGAATTTCGTACCTTTCTTGCTGCAAACATAGCCGCAGTATAGGTTGCGCTACATACCAACAATAACTCTGAATCTAGCAATGCAGCTAATGGCGTAAGAAATCGTGTAGGATGCTCCTACAAAGAACCTGCAAACCTTTGGAATTTGATGGAACTAAAGGACCAATTGGATTGAAACGGTGGACCGAGAAAGTTGAATCAGTGTTTGCCATAAGTAAGTGTACTGAAGAGGACAAAGTTAAGTACGCTACGCATACCTTCACAGGTACTGCGTTAACGTGGTGGAACACCTATCTTGAACAGGTAGGACAAAATGTTGCTTACGGACTACCGTGGTCAGCATTCAAGCAATTGATGAACGAGCAGTACCATCCTAGAAACGAAGTCAATAAACTCAAGGCAGAACTTAGAGAGTTACGAACACAAGGGTTCGACGTTACCACATATGAACGACGATTCACAGAGTTGGGCCTATTGTGTCCGGGAGCGTTCGAAGATGAAGAAGAGAAGATCGACGCGTTTGTAAAAGGGTTACCAGTAAGGATTCAAGAAGATGTGAGTTTACACGAGCCCGCTTCTATACAGAAGGCAAGTTGAATGGTTCATAAACTCATAAATCAGATTGAGGGAAGAATTAAATAGCAGGCGGCTGAAGAAGCCAACACGAAACAACTCAAGAGGAAGTGGGAGGAAAACAGTGACAAGAGTCACCAGTACAACAACTACAACAACAATTACAACCACAATCGCAACAACTATCCCAACAACCGCAACAACAATCGCAACAATAACCGCAAACCTAACAATAACTACAACAAACATTCCAACAACAACTACTACAACAACCGTTTCAACAATAATAACAACCCCAACAACAACCTCAATAACAACAACGTAACAAAAACCAAAAACAGCAATGTCATAGGTGTGAAGAAAATCATCAGGGGTTTTGCACGACATTTTACAACAGGTGTAAAAGAAATGGTCATAGCACGACAAAGTGTGAGGTCTACGGACCAAAGTTTAACAGAACTAAAGGAACAAATAATGTCGGAACAAGTAATGCCGAAACGAATAGTGTCGGAGCAAGTAATACCAACGCTGTTTGTTATAAATGTGGAAAACCAGGCCACATTATTAGAAATTGCCCGAATCAGGGGAATACTAATGGGCAAGGCCGTGGAAGAATTTTCAATATTAATGCGGAAGAAGCACATGAAGACCCGGAGCTTGTTACGGGTACGTTTCTTATTGACGATAAATCTGCTTATGTTTTATTTGATTCGGGTGTGAATAGAAGCTATATGAGTAGAGATTTTTGTGCTAAATTAAGTTGCCCATTGACGCCTTTGGATAATAAATTTTTACTCGAATTAGCAAATGGTAAATTAATTTCAGCAGATAATATATGTCGGGATAGAGAAATTAAACTGGGTGATGAAACGTTTAAGATTGATTTAATACCAGTCGAGTTAGGGAGTTTTGATGTAATAATTAGAATGGACTGGTTGAAGAAGGTAAGAGCAGATGTCGTTTATTAAAAAAATGCGATTCGTATTATGCGTGAAAAAGGAAAACCTTTAATGGTGTACGGAGAAAAGAACAACGCGAAGTTAAATCTTATTAGTAGTTTGAAGGCGTAAAAACTAATAAGAAAATGTTGTTACGTCATTCTAGCACACATCGAGGAAGTTAAACCTGAAGAAAAGAAAATTAGTGATGTTCCCGTCGCAAAAGAATTTTTCGATGTATTTTCGAAAGAATTACCGGGATTACCCCTACATCGATTCGTTGAATTTCAAATAGACCTTTTACCAGGAGCTGCACCAATAGCTCGTGATCCATACAGACTCGCACCCAGCGAAATGAAAGAATTACAAAGTCAGTTACAGGAACTTTTAGAGCGTGGTTTCATTCGACCAAGTACATCACCATGGGGAGCTCCTATTCTGTTTGTCAAGAAGAAAGATGGTACATTCAGGTTGTGTATCGACTACCGAGAGTTGAACAAACTTACCATCAAGAACCGTTACCCATTACCGAGAATCGATGACTTATTTGATCAACTACAAGGCTCGTCAGTTTATTCAAAGATCGATTTACGTTCTGGATATCACCAAATGCGGGTGAAAGAGGATGACATTCCGAAGACTACTTTTAAGACGTGTTACGGTCATTACTAGTTTATGGTTATGCCGTTTGGATTGACTAACGCACCAGCTGTGTTCATGGACCTCATGAACCGAGTGTGTGGGCCATATCTTGACAAGTTTGTCATTGTTTTCATTGATGACATACTTATTTACTTGAAGAATGATCAAGAGCATGAAGAACATTTGAGAAAAGTGCTAGAGTTGCTTAGAAAAGAAAAACTGTACGCTAAGTTTTCAAAGTGTGCATTTTGGTTGGAAGAAGTTAGATTTCTCGGTCATATAGTGAACAAAGAAGGTATTCAGATGGATCCAGCAAAGATTGAAACATTTGAAAAGTGGGAAACCCCAAAAACTCCGAAACACATACGCCAATTTTTAGGACTAGCTGGTTACTACAGAAGGTTCATCCAAGACTTTTCCAGAATAGCAAAACCCTTGACTGCATTAATGCATAAAGGGAAGAAATTTGAATGGAAAGATGAACAAGAGAAAGCGTTTCAATTGTTAAAGAAAAAGTAAACTACAGCACCTATATTGTCATTACCTGAAGGGGATGATGATTTTGTGATATATTGTGATGCCTCAAAGCAAGGTCTCGGTTGTGTATTAATGCAACAAATAAAAGTAATTGCTTATGCGTCTAGACAATTGAAGATTCACGAACAGAATTATACGACGCATGATTTGGAATTAGGCGCGGTTGTTTTTGCATTAAAGACTTGGAGGCACTACTTATATGGGGTAAAAAGTATTATATATACCGACTACAAAAGTCTTCAACACATATTTAATCAGAAACAACTGAACATGAGGCAGCACAGTTGGATTTAATTGTTAAATGATTACGACTTTGAGATTCGTTACCACCCAGGGAAGGCAAATGTGGTAGCCGATGCCTTGAGCAGAAAGGACAGAGAACCCATTCGTGTAAAATCTATGAATATAATGATTCACACTAACCTTACTACTCAAATAAAGGAGGCGCAACAAGGAGTTTTAAAAGAGGGAAACTTAAAGGATGAAATACCCAAAGGATCGGAGAAACATCTTAATATTCAGGAAGACGAAACCCGGTATAGGGCTGAAAGAATTTGGGTACCAAAATTTGGAGATATGAGAGAAATGGTACTTAGAGAAGCTCATAAAACCATATACTCAATACATCCTGGAACGGGGAAGATGTATAAGGATCTCAAGAAACATTTTTCGTGGCTAGGTATGAAAGCCGATGTTGCTAAATACGTAGGAGAATATTTGACGTGTTCTAAGGTCAAAGCAGAGCATCAGAAACCATTAGGTCTACTTCAACAACCCGAAATCCCGGAATGGAAATGGGAAAATATTACCAAGGATTTCATCACTAAATTGCCAAGGACTGCAAGTGGTTTTGATACTATTTAGGTAATAGTTGATCGTCTCACCAAATCAGCACACTTCCTGCCAATAAGAGAATATGACAAGATGGAGAAGTTAGGATGACTGTATTTGAAGGAAGTCGTCTCCAGACATGGAATACCAATCTCTATTATCTCTGATAGGGATGGCAGATTCATTTCAAGATTCTGGCAGACATTACAGCAGGCATTAGGAACTCGTCTAGACATGAGTACTGCTTATCATCCACAAATTGATGGACAGAGTGAAAGGACGATACAAATGCTTAAAGACATGCTAAGAGCATGTGTTATTGATTTCGGAAACAGTTGGGATCGACACCTTCCATTAGAAGAATTTTCCTACAACAACAGCTACCATTCAAGCATTGAGATGGTGCCGTTTGAAGCACTTTATAGTAGAAAGTGCAGGTCTCCGATTTGTTGGAGTGAAGTGGGGGATAGACAGATTACGGGTCCGAAAATAATACAAGAAACTACCGAGAAGAATATCCAAATTCAACAACGGTTGACAACCGCCCAAAGTCGATAAAAGAGCTACGCCGACATTAAAAGAAAAGATATAGAATTTGAAATTGGAGAGATGGTCATGTTTAAGGTTGCACCTTGGAAAGGCGTTGTTCGATTTGGTAAACGAGGGAAATTAAATCCAAGGGATATAGGACCATTCAAAATTATTGATCGTGTCGGACCAGTAGCTTACCGACTTGAATTACCACAACAACTCGCGGCTGTACATAACAATTTCCACGTCTCAAATTTGAAGAAATGTTTTGCTAAAGAAGATCTCACTATTCCGTTAGACGAAATTCAAATCAACAAAAAACTTCAATTCGTCGAAGAACCAGTCGAAATAATGGATCGTGAGGTTAAAAGACTTAAGCAAAACAAGATACCAATTGTTAAAGTTCGATGGAATGCTCGTAGAAGACCTGAGTTCACCTGGGAATGAAAAGATCAGATGAAGAAGAAATACCCACACTTATTTCCAGAAGATACGACAACACCTCCAACTGCTTAAAATTTCGGGACAAAATTTATTTAACGGGTAGGTACTGTAGTGACCCGAACTTTTATGTGTTTATATATATTAAATGAAATTTTTATTTACATGATTAAGTATTTCCAACATGTTAAGAAATCATACTTGTTAAGACATGATTAATTGAAATAGGTTTCATATGGACAATTGACCACCTAAGTTGACCGGTGATTCACGAACGTTAAAACTTGTAAAAACTATATGATGACATATATATGGTTATATATATAGTTAACATGATATTATGACAAGTAAATATCTCATTAGGTATTTTAACAATGTGTTATATACATAAAAATGAGACTATTGAATTAAGAAACACGAAAACGATATATATAACGATTATCGTTATAAGAACGTCTTACTAAGTACATATGAATCATATTAAGATATTGATACATTTGGTTATTTATGTTAAATGATAAGTAAATATATCAATAAGTGTATTAACAATGAACTACATATGTAAAAATAAGACTACTAACTTAATGATTTCGAAACGAGACATATATGCAACGATTATCGTTGTAATGACATTTAACTCTATATATATCATACTAAGATATATTATATATCATAATATCATGATAATGTAACAATTTAACATCTCTTTAGATATAATAAACAATGGGTTAACAACATTTAACAAGACCGTTAACCTAAAGGTTTCAAAACAACATATACATGTAACGACTAACGATGACTTAACGACTCAGTTAAAATGTATTTACATGTAGTGTTTTAACATGTATTCATACACTTTTGAAATACTTTGAGACACTTATCAAAGTACTTCTACTTAACAAAAATGCTTACAATTACATCCTCGTTCAGTTTCATCAACAATTCTACTCGTATGCACCCGTATTCGTACTCGTACAATACACAGCTTTTAGATGTATGTACTATTGGTATATACACTCCAATGATCAGCTTTTAGTAGCCCATGTAAGTCACCTAACACATGTGGGAACCATCATTTGGCAACTAGCTTGAAATATCTCATAAAATTACAAAAATATTAGTAATCATTCATGACTTATTTACATGTAAACAAAATTACACATCCTTTATATCTAATCCATATACCAATGACCAAAAACACCTACAAACACTTTCACTCTTTAATTTTCTTCATCTAATTGATCTCTCTCAAGTTCTATCTTCAAGTTCTAAGTGTTCTTCATTAATTCTATAAGTTCTAGTTTCATAAAATCAAGAATACTTCCAAGTTTGCTAGCTTACTTCCAATCTTGTAAAGTGATCATCCAACCTCAAGAAATCTTTCTTATTTAAAGTAAGATATCTTTATAATATAAGGTAATACTCATATTCAAACTTTGATTCAATTTCTATAACTATAACAATCTTATTTCGAGTGAAAATCTTACTTGAACTTGTTTTCGTGTCATGATTCTGCTTCAAGAACTTTCAAGCTATCCAAGGATCCTTTGAAGCTAGATCTATTTTTTTCATTTACAGTAGGTTTATCCACAAAACCTGAGGTAGTAATGATGTTGATAACATCATTCTATTCATATATATAAAACTACATTTTTCGAAGGTTTAAACTTGAAATCACTAGAACATAGTTTAGTTAATTCTAAACTTATTCGCAAACAAAAGTTAATCCTTATAACTTGACTTTTAAAATCAACTAAACACATGTTCTATATCTATATGATATGCTAACTTAATGATTTAAAACCTGGAAACACGAAAAATACCGTAAAACCGGACATACGCCGTCGTAGTAACATCGCGGGCTATTTTGGGTTAGTTAATTAAAAACTATGATAAGCTTTGATTTAAAAGTTGTTCTTCTGGGAAAATCATTTTTCTTATGAACATGAAACTATATCCAAAAATCATGGTTAAACTCAAAGTGGAAGTATGTTTTTTCAAAATGGTCATCAAGACGTCGTTCTTTCGACTGAAATGACTACCTCTTATAAAAATGACTTGTAACTTATATTTATGACTTTAAACCTATACTTTTTCTGTTTAGATTCATAAAACAAAGTTCAATATGAAACCATAGCAATTTGATTCACTCAAAACGGATTTAAAACGAAGAAGTTATGGGTAAAACAAGATTGGATATTTTTTTATTGTTGTAGCTACGGGAAATATTGTAATAAATCTATATTAATCATATCCTAGCTAACTTATATTGTATTATACATGTATTCTAATATATTATGTTATCTTGGGATACCATAGACACGTATGCAAATGTTTTGACATATCATATCGACCCATCTATATATATTATTTGGAACAACCATAGACACTCTATATGCAGTAATGTTGGAGTTAGCTATAAAGGGTTGAAGTTGATTCCAAAAAATATATATACTTTGAGTTGTGATCTAGCCTGAGACGTGTATACACTGGGTCGTGGATTGATTCAAGATAATATATATCAATTTATTTCTGTACATATAACTATGGACAACTAGTTGTAGGTTACTAACGAGGATAGCTGACTTAATAAACTTAAAACATCAAAATGTATTAAAAGTGTTGTAAATATATTTTGAACATACTTTGATATATATGTACATATTTGTTATAGGTTCGTGAATCAACTAGTGGCCAAGTCTTACTTCCCGACGAAGTAAAAATATGTGAAAGTAAGTTATAGTCCAACTTTTAAAATCTAATATTTTGGGATGAAAATACATGCAGTTTTATAAATGTTTTACGAAATAGATACAAGTAATTTAAACTACATTATATGGGTGAATGATCGAAGCTGAATATGCCCCTTTTTCTTGGTAACCTAAGAATTAGTAAACCGATCTACTAATTGACGCGAATCCTAAAGATAGATCTATTGGGCCTAACGAACCCCATCCAAAGTACCGGATGCTTTAGTATTTCGAATTCGTTTTTATCATGTCCTAAGGATTTCCCGGAATGATAGGGGACATTCTTATATGCATCTTGTTAATGTCAGTTACCAGGTGTTCACCATATAAATGATTTTAACTCTATGTATGGGATGTATATTGAAATATGAAATCTTGTGGTCTATTATTATGATTTGATAATATATAGGTTAAACCTATAACTCACCAACATTTTTGTTGACGTTTTAAGTATGTTTATTCTCAGGTGATTATTAAGAGCTTTCGCTGTTGCATACTAAAATAAGGACAAGATTTGGAGTCCATGCTTGTATGATATTATGTAAAAACTGCATTCAAGAAACTTATTTTTGATGTAATATATTCTTATTGTAAACCATTATGTAATGGTCGTGTGTAAACGGTATATTTTAGATTATCATTATTTGATAATCTACGTAATTCTTTTTACACATTTATAGATAAAATAAGTGTTATGGTTGTTTTAAAAATGAATGTAGTCTTTGAAAAACGTCTCATATAGAGGTCAAAACCTCGCAACGAAATCAATTAATATGGAACGTTTATAATCTATATGAACGGGACATTTCAAATGTGTAGTTTGTTCCCAATCTGTCTAGGGCATCAAACTCAAGCTTTGATAAGTTTGAAATTTTCTATTTTCAGAAAGATGAACAACATAAATCATAATCATAATTTCTATTCATAGACAAATAACAACATGAAATTAGAATCAGTTTAAATTCATAAGTAGTAAACAATAGAATAATGGTATGATTACAAATAATAAAACCACAAGGGAAGGATAGAATATAGGTTCATTCGGTGGTATATTAGCAACAATGATGATACTTAGTATCACCAATACAATAGGGAAAATCATCCTCAGGTGAATCATCTTTACAAAAACTTTTGAGAGTGTTAATCTGAGAAAATGAAGATTGATTTGTGAAAATGTGAAAATGAAGATGTTTATTTTATATCTGGAAAATATAGTCGGTGTAACGTCATCCGTTGACGTTAACAACTGTTATGTATATATGACTGTTGTAACGTCGTTAGTTACGTTAACGAATGTTATGTACTCGTTGTATTAATAATAATTCTAATAAAAGAATTTAATTAGTATAAATACGATTACTATAAATACATTAGTATAAATACGTTTAGTATAAATACGCATATTGAGAGAATAAACATATTATGCATAAATAATAAATTTAAGAATTAACATTAGTATGCATGAAATAAATAATGATTAGTTGCATAAGTAATCATAAATAAATGTTAGATAATATAAATATAAATGTTAGTTAAGTTAATAAGAGATAGATAACAAAATTATAATGTTAGTAAACATAAACTAGAATTAGGCGACAGTGTCGACCATATATTATCCATGCAGTATAACCGACCATATATCACTGAGGTGGCAGAGCCAACCATATAATAAGAACAATACAGATGCACTATGAACTTAATAAAAGTTAGTAGTTCAAAATGTTAGTAGTCCAAAATGTTAGTAGTCCGAAATGTTTGTAGTCCAATATCCGATATATACGAGTCTAACATTATTAATGACCTAACTCATATATTAATAGTAGTTAAGTTTATTATTATTAATTAATATTTCATTAGTCACTCATTTCTTTTAAGTTTATATCAAAATATTCTAATGTTGTCTATGATCATAATAATATATAGCTTACTAATAAGTAAAATAAGATATCGTTAAATAATTTCTTACCTTGATTAATGACTCATGATTGCTTGAATTAACCTTGATTACACTATCGTGCTGATAACGTGTTGTGATTTAGTAGTTTATAAGTACTTTTAGTGGCCTAATGTTTGTTATAGACTTAATATTGTAAGTATGAAAAGAGAGAGTAAGGATTATATTAGATGAAAATGTATATTCGTTACATCACACTTTAGTGCATATTTATAGTACATATGTTACTGTACAACTCCTATTCAACCTCATGATGCAAAGAAAATGAAACAGTCAAGAGGTATGAATTTAATAAAATTGCTTAGACATATATTGACTTTTAGGGCTTTCAAGATATTATAACATATAACAAGATATATTGTATAGATAAAGGAGTTGATATTTATCTGAGAGAATTACTTAAAAGTAGTCACAAATGTTAGTGAATATAGCAATGTTGGGTATATCACTATTAAATATAGATAATGACAATAATTAAAAGATGAATGTTTTTTTTATCTCTTTCCTATCGCTGTTCTTTACTATATATTAAAGAAAAAACTTAATATAACAATAATTTAATTTAAAGTTAATTCTCAACTATTGAATTAGTGAAATTACAACAAATACTCTATAATCTAGTCATCCATTTAAAAATTTTAAAAAATGTTGCCAAAGTTAAAACTTCACAATTAATCCACCAATAACACCATTACAACAACTAATTCTTATAATTTATAACTTATCCATTTTAAATAATATTATAATTTAATTTAATGTGATAGAATTAAAGTTATTATATACTTACCTATTTATAGATATACTCCGCATATTAGTTAGGAAAATATTAAAATATTATTTTAATTATTAAAATATTATTATTATTATTATTATTATTATTATTATTATTATTATTATTATTATTATTTTTATTATTATTATTATTATTATTATTATTATTATTATTATTATTATTATTATTATTATTATATTGTTTATGAACGACGATTATTTATCATCAGTAGATCATTTATTTCAATGAACCTCATCATTTGCATGTATCACACACGTTCGGGTGGAAACCCAAACCCGGTCGACGGTACCCAGGTTTACATCCATTCGGGCAGTGTTCCTGGGTAGAGGTCCGTGAACGAATCTGGCAGAACCTCCCTATAGGGTCAATATATACCACCATTATTGGTGTTCAATTGTTTTAAAGAAAATCATATCACCCCTAAGGATCGAACTCATGACTTCTCCCTATCCCATGACATAAAGTACATGGGGAGAACCTTTAGTAAAGTATTAATCATAATTAATTATTATCTTTATTACTAATTAATTAAATTTATAATCAAAATTAATATTTGTTATTAAAAAAACTTTATACTTGAGTATGAGCCGAGGTAAAGATTTTTATTAGTCGACAGGTTTTTTTTTTGAACATCGATTGGGATCACTCGAGGGGGACTAAACCACCCGTTGCGATCATCTCCTGTTTCGACTATGCTAATGCAGCCATAATAACCCCGCCCCCATCGATGCCCAGAAGGAAACCTTGAAACCGATTCAAAGGCACGGTCAAGTAAAACCCCCTCCCCTTTACCCCCCAAACTATATTGGAAAGGTGCAATGGGTGGATACTTTATGGCACGGATGAAATTATGTTTTTAATATGTAGCCAATGGGGATCGAACTCCTGACCTCCAATAGAAGAGGCAGGCTACCAACCGCTGGACCACATCACAACTTCAGTCGACAGGTTGTAGGTGAATAACGGATATATTTCTATTCCATGCGGTTAAAATCTGGCTCGTGAAATCGTAATATTCGTTTGTACAACCAGCGGGTGATGTGGTCGAAACAGATGGTTTATTTTATGTGGTGTCGTCAGGTCGCTAAACGACTTTTAAGAGAACAACAAGGGGCTAGTGGTTTTAAATTTATAATTGTTGGGTCTAAATCTACTACTCCTTCCTATGGATGAGCAAGGGGAGTATGACCTATGGTCGATCTGTTAAGTCCAAATATAGATGATGTGCATTGTTAGTGTTTAGGATTGTAAGGGTGATGATGTAGTCATATAAATACCATCACCATCATTAGTTGGTTAATTTTTCCCCTCACAATTACACCAACACCTTCACCATCACTTTCACCTAGTTCACTAATTCTCTTTAATCCATACCACATGTAACCTTCAATCTTGGCACTATGTTGAGTACTAATTGAGATTCAATATCTCATGCTGTTCATCTTAATCTTGATAACATATACACATTCACACATATACGGATACGTACGTTTACAACTACTGATCACACACAAACAAGCTTTTAAACACGAATTCATCTACATCTAGCTATTTCACTTGGTATCAGAGCATAATAGGTTAGTCTTAATCGATCCAGAACTGACTTCATGTTCAAATTCATCGAAAAAATATGTTTTTTAGTTTTTACTCATTTTTAAACTGATTTTGGCATTTTCAGATTTCTAAGAGTTTTGCTCAAATATGTTTATGAAAAAAGTTTCATAATCATATTGTTTAACTTCGATCCAAATCTCAGAAGATAATTCATTAAATCGAGTTCAAATTTTGAAAAATTCAGTTTTGAAGTATTTTTGTCAACAACAGAATCAAAATTAAAAAATAAAGTTGCTTTTTGATCAAATTGTTACCTTTTTGTGTTACACAGAGGTTTAGAATTGTTCGGCTACAAATTCCAATCAAATTCATTGAGTTTTGAGCAATTTCGATCTAGAACCATCGTGAGCCACCACCTTCCGGTCAGCGGAATCTGAACAAACTTTCGATCTTCATCAAGAACACCATCAGCAGAGGGTCTAGTGTCATCAACCGAGGGTCTAGTGTCCATTAACCGAGGGTCTAGTGTCCATCGACCGAGAGTATCTTCCATCAACCGATTGTCTAAAATACCTAATTCTTCACAAAGTATCGTTGTGCTGCCCAATTTTTGCTAGACTCGTTATTCATAACAACGAACAGAGTCTATAACTTCAAGTAATTGTAGTGATTCGTATCAATTGAACTGATTTTATTAATTAGGGTTTTGTTTTGTTTTAATTGCTGGTGAATTTCATGTGAAGAAGATAAACCAAAAACACACTTACGATTTATTTGGTTTTATATTTTGCGAAAAAAGAGATGAAACAGAAAGAAGGCTTTTAAAGTGGTAGTTGCTTATAATTTCAAAAAAGTTAAATTACTTCAGTGGTCAACACCTTGTGCAAGTTGAGGAACAAGTTGAAGGTTTAATTCCAAGCATTGGCCTTTATTTTTATATTTTCCTTAAGCCTAGGCCCAAGTTATTGGATTGAAATCTCACAAGCCCATTTCAAATTCGAAAGTCCAAGACTCATTTGTTAAGGCCTACGTACATACTAAAGCCCAATAGATTCAAGCCAAACAATAGTCATTTGATCTAGTTAACTTTCTAACGAAATGACTAACGGAGTCAGAAATTTAACGATTTTCGCTATAGTTTCTAACGTTATTTTCAGAAGTTCAGTTTCTCGAGTTCACAAACAACTTTAAATGATGAGTACTTCGGTTATAACTACGATACCTGATGAGTTTCTAGAAGATTTTGATGAAGAAGATGCGCTTCTTCTTAAAGAATTAGAATTGTTTTCAAAACAACTAAACTCTCAACATATGGATCTTCAGACACTTAAGGCACAAAATAAGAAGCTTCAACGATAGAATGATCAGCTCAAATCAGAAAACGATGGTTCAGCACAGATAATTCAGACTCTTTAAGCTGAAAATAATCATCTCAAGTCTGAACGTGCGCTGGATTTTAAGATCATTCTAGAACTCCGCACTTCTATTGATCATGCTCAGACAATTAACCGAAAACTAACTCAAGACTTCAACAAGCGCATTTCAGATTTACAACATGAGTTAGATGTGAACTCGACAGCAACTCCAAAACCAATAATGGTGTCGATAGGTATACAAGTTGAAATTCCAGAATACACCGAGCCAAAGGTTTCTGAATCAAAATGTTCTTCTCCTACACTCAAGAAAAAGGCTCATTCACTAGAAATCCCAAAGGTTTCCAAACCTCACATATTTGTTTCCCACATACAATGAGTCTACTCTAATTACCAGACCAAAACCAATCAAGAGTTTGTACAACCAACTTATGGGACTAATGGGGAACTCATGGGATTTCGTGACCAATACGAATGGTTTGCTCATAAAATGAAGAAATCAGGTACAGAGAAATTGTCCGTCAATTCAAATAAAGCATCGTTTGTTAAAACACATTCAAAACCATTCAAGTACTCATTCAAAGAGTTACTTTCCCCTAAGCTACGATTCGTGCTTCTAGCTAAACTGATATGGGCTAAAATGTCAGGTTTTTACCCCCGATATTAGCCCCATTTATGATAAAGTAATTGACTTTATCATCTAAATAAGAATTTATTTGCTTCATTTGGTAGATTATGTCATTACGAACGCTATGTTTCAAGAATCACTAAAAACGGATGAAAAACGAGGAAAAACGAGCAAACCCGGCTAAGACGATTAACTCGCGTTTAAATAACTTATTTTATAAATTTTGAAAAAGTTTATTTACTTAATCTCATGTTGTAGGATATTCAATTACGAACATGTGGGTGTAAGAATCGTCAGAAACGGAGCTAAAACGAAGATTCTAGAGCCAAAATGGTGAAAGACAAGTTACGATCCATCAAACGGCCTGCCAAACGGCCTGCCAAACGGCCTGCCAAACGGCCTGCCAGGGGTTTTTCAGCCATTTAATTACAATTTTGCCAACAAGAATTTCCTATAAATGGGGGTTTCATCCCACCATTTCAACCCACACGTTCTTCACTTCTCTCTCTAAATATCTCTCTATTGTCGCTCTCTAGTGATCAGTAGGAGATTAGTTCTCTCTCTACTTTCTCTCTCTAGATTCTCGAGAGAGGAAAGTATAGAGATTAGGAAAAATAATTATCTCTCTATTGTCGCTCTCTAGTGATCAATAGGAGATTAGTATGTAGTTAGTAGTAGAAGCTATCAAGCATTGTAACGCTATGGATATTATGAAAAAATACAAGTGTTATTCTTCCAACATTATTCGGTAATATCTATGATTTCTTTTATTAATTTATTATAATATTCTTGTTGGATGTTTGTGATTTATTAATATTAGAAATTCTTGTTGCCATGACGTGTGAGTAATTGCTTGATTGTTTTCCATGATTTAATAATGTTAGT